>NC_056741.1:418670367-418862867 GCF_019279795.1 Protopterus annectens
TCTTTGAAAATAGTGATAATCAATTTCAGTTTGCTCCTGTTATCAACGTTTCAAAACCCAATGGAATGTATATAGTTGGGAAATGTGTATGTTGTAAATACATTCTTGAAGGTGAATCATATTCTTTTACACACTTTAATGTCAGAGTGTTATTCAAAGATGTGTTTGACTGTAACTCTAGCATGGTGGTTTACTGTGCGATCTGTTCAACTTGTTCAAGTTTTTACGTAGGTAAAACTGTCCGTAGGTTGAGTGACAGAATAAAGGAACATTATGGTGCCATAAGGAATAATGACCACATGAGTGCTCTCAGTAAACACAGTGCTTTGTGTGCAGATTTTGGGTCTTTTAAGTTCATAGTATTGGAACAAATTAAACTTTTCTTTGGGGATTCCGACTGTAAATTGCAGGTACAGGAATTAAAGTGGCAGTTGCGATTAAAAGCAGAATTTTTTCCAGGTTTAAATGAGTCTCTTAACCTAAAACGTGCCTTAATCATGTATTACTGCATTTTTTTCCATAAACAGTGTTACTGGTACATTTCTGTATAGTCTGGTGCCTTAAACTGTAGTAGAAGTTCAACAGTGAGAGAATTGCCTCTGCTCCAAATTGTACTTCAGTGCTTTTATACTCTGCTTTCAGTTTTCTACTTGCATTCTGTGTCTACTCCATTCCCCATTAACACATTAAGCTGAAGTTTGTGAAAGAGATGCAATGTTGCCTTTATTTGATTGCTAGCCTCTGCTTGCTCCTTGTCAATCTCCCAACCCTGCCACCCATCTGCTATTGTTTTATAAGGCTTTGTCTCTGCACTACACCCCTTATTATTATCTGATTTCCAAAGTCCCTCCCCTCTTTCACTGCTATTGAGTGTTGCATAAGCTATTTATGTAGTCTTCCCACCCATTGTTTTCCATAGACCCATGAGTGCCCACCCAGCAAACCAGTATTGTTCTTTACTGCATACTATCTCCTGCTCATTAGCTTAGTAAAGACTGTTGTCCTAATCTGCATTCCAGAAATATTTACTTGTATCCAGTGCCATCCAGGCAAAGTTAAGTACCTTTGATTGCTAAATTGCACTTGTTATTTTGAGTAATCATTTTGTTTCCTGCTTTTATGTGTGTTTCACTGAATATTTTTGTAAAAACAATTGCTCTTCCTCTCACTGTTAATGTCTTGAAATTAACTTCAGCATGAGATTTCCAGTTAGATGGTTAAGTGGCTTGTGTTGGCATTGTACTTGCAGGTTTCTTCTATTGTGTTTTTTCATCAAGAGGAATGGGCTTATTGCTCTTGTAGCAGGAGGTGTTTTCTTGGTCTATCTGAGGTGAGAAATTAACAATCAAATACCCTGCAAATTACAACATTGATAGCATCCCCCTAAGAGTACACTCAGTGGTGTGGGATCTGGGTACTCAGATAGATAGTAATCTGAACATATAAATCCTTCTATGTGACTCATCTTACAAGCAAGACCATGTCGTCCAGATCTAAGGATGTCATATTACTATTGCATTCAGTACTCATCAGCCCAATAATTGAGTACAATGCACCCTTTGCCATGTACCCCACCAGGCATTTGCAACATTTGAAGCATCCTCACAGGTTTCTCACCAAAAAAATATAGGATATTACCAACATGTCATATGCGGACTTATTAAAAGCATTATCACTGTATTCTGTTTCCTACCGATTACTGAGGGATTATCTGTGCCTGACCTACCAGGCAGTCTCTGACCTAGCCCTGACAGAAATATTGGATATTCACAAATCTAACTGTATGAGGATGAACCGCTCCAAAGATCTATAAAGAAGTAATCATGCTAGAGAGAAAGATATGTGTCCCAGAGATTGCCACTCATCTGGAATAGGCTTTCTAGTCACGTGAAGCAGATCCCTTCCCTGGCCATCTTTGAGTGCAATCTGGACTGATGGATAGGAAATCGCAAGTTTACTGCTGGGTGGTGCCCATGTCCCTTATGAACAGAGGCAGTCTGTAAAAATAGTCAAAACCAAACTTGTTGACCATTGTTATCTTCCCCTAGGAAAGGAAATTGGGTAAAATCTAGGTAAAACTGTCTAGGCTTATAAGGGCTCTTCAGCCACTAGCCTAGTAATCTCATATGAACCTATGAACCTATAAGGTGAATCAAGGACAAAGCTTCCCTGTCTACTGTAGTAATGCTTGTTAACCTTAACCCTGACCCTGCCCCACCTGTAACGTGCAGCTTACATTAAAAAGTTTAAGCTGAATATATGGTAGTGTTACATCAGTACACCAGAAAAGGTGACGTTTTTCCTTTTCCAATGTGCTGTGTCACTGTTTAATGCAGTCAATATAATGAATAGTCAATGTGTTTTTATCTCTGTTTTTTGTGATGTTAATCTAACATTTATACCAGGCTAAGAAGGAATACTGGTTGGCTTACAAAGAGGCTAAGAAAGGAATTGCAATAGCAAAGAACAAGGCATCAGAGGCACTGTACCAGATTCTGGAAAGTGAGTTGGTAGAGGGCACAAAGAATCTCTACCAAATTGCAAGGCAAAGATAGAAAGATAAAGAATATAGTCAGACACCCTCTGTTAGAGATGCCAGCAACAACCTGCTCACCGGCCCACAGGAAATTAAAAGCATATGGAAGGAATATTTTCAGCAGTGTCTGAATAAAGAAAACCCCACAGAAGCTGTACTACCAAAGACACAGCCTACAATGAAAGAAGAGGAGGGGACACCATAGAAGATGTAAGGACAGCATTAAGGAAAATGAAGTCAGGGAAAGCAGCAGGCTCAGATGAAATCACATCAAATATGATTGAGATGTTGGATGACAGAGGAGAGAAATGGCTCCTAAGGGTATTCATAGCAGTATTGAGAGAAAGGTATATCCCAGATAACTGGAGACTAAGCATACTAGTGCCAGTATACAATAACAAAGGGGACATTCACAACTGTAGGCAGTGCAGAGGTATCAAAGTCCTGTTACATTGCATGAAAGTTCTAGAGATGGTGATCCCCAGTGGGAGCAGGTCTACATCAGGATTCAGCTCTTAGACCACTGCTGTTCATACTGGTGAAACTAACAGGTTGGATGGGAAAGATCAGAACTGTGGGCAGTACAGAGGTATCAAACTCCTGGGACACTGCATGAAAGTTCTGGAGAGGGTGATTGATAAATAAATAAGCAGAGTAGTGGAAAGTAAGATGGGAGATGAGCAGTTTGGATTAAGATCAGGATGCAGCATAACCAATCCAATGTTTGCAGTAAGACTGATAGTTGAGAATAAACTAGAGATGAGGAAATTGTCCAAGTAGGCATTTCTAGAGTTGGAGAAAGCATATGATAAGGTCCCAAGAAAGCTGATTTGGGCAGCTCTGTGGTGGTTTTAAGTTCCAGAAATATTCATAAAATTAGTGCAGACTAATGACTCAAGTACAGTGTTTGGTCTCATAGACAGGTTCCCAGTGGACCTGGATGCTGTTCATACTGGTGACGGACTATATCAGCACACATTGTGGAGAGGAAAGATCAACCCAATTGCTGTATGAAGACTATGTGGCATTACAGCCAGATTCTGTGCAAGAACTTCAGAAAAGGATGAGGGAATGGAATGCAAAACTGAAGGGATGAAGCTAAGTCCAGATAAGACAGTTACAATTGCAGCAAATGGAGAAATCAGAAAAAAAAACTGAGACTTCAGATAGAAAGAAAAAGAGTGGAATAGTTTAAGAGCTTCAAGTATCTGGGAGGGGTGGTTAAGGAAATTAGGAGGTCAAAATTAGAATCTGAGGGCTGTATCCAACTTGCACAGAGTGTCTGTGGTACTACATGACAGAAGAATGCCAAAAGAAGCTGAAAAGTAAGGTGACGTGACCAGTTCTACTGTATGGTATATAAACCTGGTCAGTAAAGTCAGAGCAGTTGAGGAAGCATAAGGTGATGGAGATGAAGTGCCTGGGATGGGTGGTAGGATGTGCACTATGGGACTGATGAAGAAATAAGGACATCAATACAGAAGCGTAAGTAGCTCCAGTTGCAGAAAACGTCAAAGAGAACAGATTATGGTGGTTCAGGAACATGTGTAGAAAAGCACAAGACAATTTGGTGAAGAGCAATTGAGACAGCTAGGAAAAAGACAAGAGGAAACAATGGCATCCAACAAAGAAATGAATGGATTGTGTGAGGGAAATTCTGCAACAGTCAGGCATGACTGTCAAAGAAGGTAGGAGAGAGGCACTGAACTGAGAGAGATGGTGACAGTTGACACAGCACCCCGATCCCATGTATCTCTCTCTCTCTCTCTCTCTCTCTATAGATATATATTTATATATGTGTGTGTCTGTGTTTGTGTATACGTAGATAGATAGATAGATAGATAGATAGATAGATAGATAGATAGATAGATAGATAGATAGATATGTAGATAGATAGATATAGAGACACAGAGAGAAAAAATATATATGGGGGAGAGAGAGTTATTCATTTAGTAACAGATGTAGATATGTGTGTGTGTGTGTGTGTGTGTGTGTGTGTGTGTGTGTGTGTGTGTGTGTGTGTGTGTGTGTGTGTGTGTGTGTGTGTGTGTGTGTGTGCATGTGTATCTGTGTGCCTAGTAAAGCCCACAAGACAAAGGAACTTATATTCAGGGGCAAACAAAAGCACTGTCAGTTTAAACTTTCTGCTGTATGTTCCCACTTTAGTGCAGAAAATCTGACTGGATTACCTAAGAACAAGTGGACAGATATATCACTCTCTCCTGTATGGTCTTCCTTTGGGAAATAAACTGAACCAATGCAACCTTTCTTTGACACTTTCATATGTTACGATATTATGATTTGTGGAGCATTGCATTTAGCGACACTATTAACTATTCTTCCTTACACCCATCTGAAAGTAATACTAGCCAGTGATCTATGACACTGCATTTCAGAATATTTTTTATTAATTCAGTTTATTTGCATATACAGTGTATCTGCTTCTTGGCACAAGACCTTACCAATTCAGTGAACTATCAGTAGCAATATTACATTCATCAGTAATCTGAACAGAGAAAAAATATCAACAGTGAATCTGTTAGTGGCATCTGTTTAACCTTTAGAAAATGCAGGAGAAACAGCTCACATTTTACTTCCATTAGTTCTTTAGTTTTGTTTCATGTGTCATTACTAATGTGACTTTAATGGAAAATTCCTTGCTCCTTTTGTTTTCAGTCATTTGGGTTTACAAAGCAGCTGCCATGATATAACCTTTCATCACTTAGCAACAGACCGACACCCCACAAGCAATATGCGAGTTATACTAAGAGAAAAATGCAATTAGTTATAATCCATTTATAATGGATAATGACAATAGACTCACTATAATGTTCACAGTGAAAGCAAATAGGAATGAAGGGGTTATGGGGGTGAGTAGGATTGCAAAATCATTTAACTTTCTCAAAGATTACATGAAACATGAGCAGATCTTTAAACTAATAATATGCATACAAAGTCCCACAGCATATGCGATTGAGGGTGCAATGATTATGGTACAGAGTATATGCGACCAATTAGCACAATTCTATATGACTGTAGATCATAGATGTCTCACGTGGTTAGAAATTAGACTAAATAAAGATGACAATAGTATGAATCTTTCATAAAATGGACAGAGTTGTCTTGTGTCATTTTGTTACACTGTACTGAGCAAAAATGTTTTGGTGTTCCATCCCTACAATAACAGACCATCTGATTTCTCTAGAACTTTTGTCTACTAAGTTATGTCCTCATATATAGTCCATGGTGGTGCAGTGGTAGCATTGTTGCCTCACAGCAAGAGGTTCCCCCGTTCAGTTTTCGGCTGGAGTGCGGGGAGTGCCTATGTGTGGAGTCTGCATGTCCGCCCCGCGGTTGGGTGGGCATTCGAAAGACATGTGTAAATAGGCGCGCCTTTGTTGAAGGTTGAATGTCATGTTGGCACCTCGGCGTTCGTGAAAATCTACTGCCAATCATTAGCAGACTGGAGTTCCGCTGTGGCGACCCCTAACCGGGAAAAACCGAAAGGCAACAACATATAATACTACCTTCATTAAAGCTAAAACATATATCTATGTTTTACATTATAATTAGTATGCTAAGCATATTGAAGGCTATTTACACCACAATCAGACTGCTTTGTACACCTTCAAGACATTGTGATAATACATCTTTTCAGTACGAAATAATTTTTAACTATGGAACTGTCCATCAATATCTGTCTGGTTTCTTCAACAGTCTTCCATATATGACAAATGTAATAAGCCTATTTACACAAAGCATATTGTTTTGCCTGTAGGAAAGTTATTGCACAAAAGCTGTATTTGGAGATACAGTTACAGGTGTCTGTCTCTGCGACTATTGCCTATCAGTTTTTACAGCTACTGTTTTCTCTTGAAAGGACTGGTTATGACACATCCATTTAATCCTCATCTTAAAATTTTATTTTTATGTATTTGTCTTATATGAATGTCTGCAAATTATTCTATACAGCTTACAATCTTCCCCATGAACTACACATGATCTTGGTTCAACTGGTTCACTAGTTACATCAGCTTTAGGCTGTGGACTTTAATATGGCTTTTATATTCATACTTTGTCTCCAGGTTGTATGTCTGGTAGCCGTCTGTTATAGTTTTTGCAACTGTTCTTTCTCAAGAGATTTTTTACTGCTTCAATATATTTTTTTAATGTATCCCTTAGATTATTGATAGTATGGCTGGATAAGAGTCTCACCCATGTACAGCTCTTCTGAACTCCTGATCTACTATAGACTAGTGTCAGGTATAAATAAAATCATCAGGCATCTTTTTTCTCAGAAATATATGCTTTAATGCACTAATCACACTTGCTCATTTTGTTTCTGTCATTTTGGGTGTTTCCGGGAATTTAAGATTATAATCTGCACAGATAAGATGCATGTAATTTCTGACTTGGAATAAATGTGTACCACCTGACTTCTTAGGTAATGTGGAATTATGTGGATATTTCTTCCACTGATTTTTTATTGTATGCAGAAAATATGGTACATCTGTATACTATTTGATGTTCATCATACTGATCACAGCTGCAGTAGTCTTAGCTATATGGGTTATATCCTGCCAAGGGTATAACATCTGGCCAGCTTCCAAAGCTTCAGAGCACCTTCCATGCACCCAAACTGTCAGACAGCTTCAGCTGAGCGGACTAAAAGACAAGTTTGGGTGCCATGACCTTCAGAGCTTTACTGCAGATGAAGAGTACACTCCTCTGAGACTTTTGTGGGTTGACAGTCAGCTTGTGTTTTCCTTTGCTGGACAGTTAAGTTCCCTTTGGGGAAATATTCTTCCATTTTCTTAATTTCATTAATTTTTTGTTGCTTTCCTCTTCAGAACGTTATTTTAAATCTAGGAGCGTTATGTTTTAACAGATTATCTAGAGACTGTAACATGCTTTTAAATGAAACTCTCATTTTTACTGTCATCTTAAAAGTAGAGTAAAGTAGATAAGACATGTTTTTACTGTGGAGAAATTGTGTTTGTTTTACTTTTTGGGGGCTGGCATACTGTTTTAAAGTGATTTTTACTGTGTTTCTTTTTTTATCAAAAAAGTAACTTTTGTGGACTGTCAGTATTTACTGACAATTGCTGCTTGTTTTCCCCAGGGAAGAGGCATCGTTTTCGGCTTGATCATGGAACAGGATACCAGTCCCATGGTCATTCCTTCTTCTAGCCACAAAAAGAATAACATTAAGCAAACAGCCTTTGCCACACAGCAGGCTAACTATTTGCCTCAGTTGTAGGTGGACGACTCTGCTGTGGCCATTTGTTGTACCTCAGACTTCTCATCTTTTACCTCAGATCCCTCTGGTGTAGCACCTACAGTCACTATGGACCAGAGGTTAGTCACATCCTCTATAGCTTTCTGCATCCCCTCTGTGGCTAAGAGAGAGACGCTCTTGTCAGTCTTTGGAAAGGAAACAGGAAAGGTTTCCCTTCTGTGTCAGAATGCTGTGCTCATCCCTGGGGAAGTTGCTGCTGCTATTAGTAACACAATTGGCCCCATTTTCCTGTCAAAAAGAAAGAGAAAATCACCCATGTGTCTACTCTTCCTCTATTTTCTTTGCCTAGAATTAGTTAACCACATCTGGCTCAGTGTTTAATTCAGGCTATTGATCCTTCTTGTAAAGTAGCTTCTGGTAAAAGAAAGAGGTACTCCTCTTTTCCTGAAGAGATTTAAAATTCTGAATCTAAACACAAAGACGCAGGGACAGATACAGGTTATTTCCGTCAGATTTCTGATTTAGGCTCAGAGGAGAGCTCAGTTTCTGATTCTCCCTGTGGGGGGATGGTCTCTTTCTCTGAGAAAATTGCTAGAATGTGCCAGTGTTTTCAATGGGAGAACACTGAGTTTTCTCAGTCCTTCGGAAAATATGACTTGCTACAGAAGGAGTTTCCAGAACCTACACCTATTCCTCCTGTTCTGTCTGCTTTAGTGGATGTCTGTTTTACTACCTACAATTTTCCAGATACTCAGCCAGCTACCCCTGAAAAGGCAGAAAGGATGTATAAAGTTTCTAACACTGGGAACTGAAAAAATCCTAAAAACTCCCTGCATTAGTTTACTCTATCATCCCATTGTTTGAGTACCTGCATAGCAGAAGGCCTACATAAAGCCTCCCTGTCTAGAGGACAGTTCAAAAAGTATTGCTTAAAGTCATCTGAAAACATTTGGTTATGTACCTAGACAAATCTTCTCAAGACTGTGGCAGCTGCAGACACCCTAGGAACAGTATTGATATAATCATACACTTTTTAGGGCATGTTTAGATATAGGTTCATAGGTTCATAGGTTCATACTAGGCTATCTGCCCGAGGGCATTTATAAGCCTAGCCCATTGTTTTGTGGCTTACGCCACCCCTTTAGTATGGGGAACTATACCCATTATTTTGCTGTGCCTCTGTCGAGCAGTGACACTGAGGTAATTCCTGGGGTATATCTGCGATCTCCCATCCATTGGTCAAGATTTCTCTTGAACAAGGCCAGCGAGGTGCTCTGCCTCACATGTACCGGGATTTTGTTCCACAGCATAGGGAGTCTTTGGGTGATGAATCTATCTCTCCAGCACGTCCTATTAATAGCCGTGTCGAGGTTTAAGTCTCCCGCCCTTGTGGCTCTGATGGATCTAGATTTTTTGAGGTGAAGCATATTCATCAAATCTGGGTTTGACATGGCCTTGTATGTTAGGCAAAGGTCACCTCTGAGCAAGCGGTAAGCGACTGAATAGAGCTGGAGTTCTTTCAGTCGGGCAGCATAGGACAGATTTTTGAGACCCTTTATCCTTTTGGTGAGGAACTTTTGTGGCCTCTCCAGCTGCTGCAAGTGTCGGGTCAGATACATTCGAATGGGGCATTGTACTCAATCATTGGTCTGATGAGTGATGAGTAAAGGGAGACTATGACCTCCCTTGATCTAGATGAGAATCCCTTCATGATAAGGTGGGCAATGTAGAAGGACTTCCTAACTACTTTAGCTACATGGGTGTCGAATGACATACTACTATCAACCTGGGTCCCCAGGTCCCTGATAACTTCTTCTGTGCTCAGTGGATTGCCACCTATTTGGTAGCTAGGGGTAACCTTGTTTTTCCCGAAGGGTATGACTATGCATTTTTTGGCATTTAACTTTAGGCCATGGCTCTGGCACCAGTTATCCATTTCTGTGAGACCCTTCTGAAGGATATCTGTGTCAGATGTGTTTTCTACTATGGCGCCCAGTTTGCAGTCATCTGCAAACTTTGTCAGCCATAACCCTCCTGTGTTTGCTTGTACTTGGAAAAGTAGATGCCAAACAAGAGTGGGCCCAGGACTGAGCCCTGTGGGACACCACTTGTGACAGGCTTTGAGTCTGACATGGCGCCAGCAACTCTGACCCTGTGGGTTCTGTCACTCAGCCAGTTTGCAACCCATCTTGTGATGTATGGGTTAACATTTAAGCTGATGAGTTTTTCAATGATACCCGAGTGGGGTATTGTATCGAAGGCCTTAGCCAGATCGAGGTAGGCTGTATGGACTGCCTTTCCCTCATCAATGGCTTTGGTGACTGTTTCGAAAAAGTCAACCAAGTTTAAAAGGCATGATCTGCCTTTGACAAAGCCAAACTGGGTTGGATCCAAAGTCTGCAAATTCCCTATGTCTTTATTTATGAGGTCCATTATGATCCTCTCCATGGCTTTGCAGATAAGGCTTGTCAAGCTAATGGGCCGGTAATTTCCAGGGTCTGTGGAGGCACCGCCTTTGTGAAGTGGGACCACAGTTGCAGTGCGCCACTCCTGGGTACGTATCCAGAGGTAAGACTTTGATTAAACAGCTGTCCTAGCTGTGGGTTTAATTCCTCATTGAGTTCGTGGAGCACACAGCCGGGGACACCATCGGGTCCCATGGATGCTGTGTTTTTGCTTTGGAGAGAGCAGTTCTCACTTGGGCGCTGGAGATGTTTGGGGGCTGCACTCATTTGGTATAGATATCTCTCCTTTTGGGAGGGGGAGAAGTTTGCACTGAACCTGTCAGCCAGTATGTTGGCAATGTCTGTAGGATCAGTAATCTTCACATCATTTTGAACTAGTTCTGAGCATATCTGGGAGTTTCCTCCTAGGTTTCTAACATAGCTAAAGAAGGCCTTATGATTGTCTTTTGAGTCTTTAGCTATTTTTCTCTCGAAATTTGCTTTGGATGATTTTATGAGAGCTCTTAGTTTTTACTTATAGTGATCAAGGGTGTCTTACCTTTTAAGGATTTTGCTCTATCTTGTAGTAGCTTCCTCCTTTTGTTGTAGAGTTTGTTTATGGCTGGGGTCCACCAGACTGGACGCTTGCCTTTGGTACAAAGAGTCTTTGTTTTGCTTGGGATTGCCTTATCCATGCAGTCCTGCAGGTGCTGGTAGAAGGCGTTTGTAAGTGATTCAGCGGCTTGAGTATTGTTTTCCGCCGGCTCGGGGGCCTGAAAGGAGACCACACTAGTCTTTAGAAGTGTGAAGTCGGCTTTTGAGAAGTTCTTTACTGTGGTCTTTTTTATTTCAGGTGGGGGTGGGATGAGGACCTCCAGCGAGATTAGTTTGTGATCTGATCTCACCAGTGAGGGGTATACTTCCGGTGTTGAATATTTGAGACACATTAGACATAATCTGATTCAAATAAGATCTCTGTCACAGCTCTAAGAGCCTTTCACAGAAACTACAAAGAAAACAGAAAACGAAAGATGTTACAAAGTGTACTCAACCATCAAACATAAAATACATTTCTAGCCAAGACAGACACTTCACAGTGCCTTAATACAGCACCTTCAAGCAAAATGTTTCATACAGTAAAATAATGAAGGCAAGTGGTCAAAGTGGTCAAAGTCTACACAAGCATTAAAACATTCAGTGTTTTGAGTACACAAAAAAATGTTAAATTTCTTATACTTCAATTAAAATGTCTCAGAAGCAGTATACTTTTCTCACAAAAACAGCCCCAGTATTTAATAACAAGTCCTGTTCTAAAAATAGCATTTTTACCAGAAATGTCCGTTGTTAATAAAGTTGCCATCATTCTTCAGGAAATATAAAATACATCAAAAATATTTAAAAAAATATTTTCTGTGTGGACTTATCTGCCAGAAATGAAGCCTACAGCCAGTTACTCTTTCCTGAGAAGCCTCTCAGCTGTTACTTCTTGAGGCAGCAAGAAAGTTCACACAATCTTAGTCAGTCCAGCTGCTGATATATAGTTCCCTCCAAAAGGGCCTAGCTTATAAGAAGCTAGAGTGACTGTGTGGGAGGGGGTTAGAGTCTTGGCAAAGTAGCTGTTGCTGTATCCTTGACAGGATACAACCAATAGGCTACGGCAGCAGTCAGAATGATGAACATAAAAAAAAGCTGATTCCTATCTCCAGTTTCCTGAAGCTTAAAACAATAGAAAAAGTAACAAAATTCCTTATTCTATAAAAGATAAGTGCTACTGCAACAATTACCAAGAAATTATACTCCTTGAGGAATGTCAAAATTAGACATCTCAATGTAAAACTTATTAGTAAATGGTAAATGTTGGTAAGGTAAACCTTATGTAGTATGTCATATTAAACCAAAAGTGTTTTTTGCTAGAAAAAAATTCAGGCTATGTTACATAGTCTAAATAAGTCAGTGGCTTTCATACTACTCATTAAGTGTAAACTGGATGCGGAACCAACTCAGCAAAGTTCAACTCCTCAGTCATTGTTTGCCATAGGAAACCACGGGTGATGCACTTTCTAAATGTGAACCAATAGTGATTCCTTTCATTTGGTATATTTCTTCTTTCACTATGGCTGTGCACCTGTAGACTTGAATTATATAAGTTTGGGGGTATAGGGGCTTCTCCCCACCATGGGGGTGCAGGAAGGCTTTCTTCCTAGCTGGCATCCAGACTGAATTCTGTTTGTTTTTTAGAATACTTTACATATATATATATATATATATATATATATATATATATATATATATATATATATATATATATATATTTCCCAAGGAAAAATTTAGCTATTCCAAAACACATACACACAATACAAGCACACCAAAAAAAAATCAATCCACACACATGCACTTAAAATCCTACATCTAACCCTACACTAAACTGTGCATAGACTACTATCTATCCACTTACCTTAGCCCAAACTCTAACCCTAAGGTCCGTCACTATTGCACACTCACCTAACCCGCACTCTAGTCCTAACTCACCTAACCCGCGCCGTAATCCTAACGTATACACAATCACACACTTACCTGAGCCTGACCCGGAACTTTCCACCACAGCGCTGAAAATAGCGAAGCCACAGAACTGGCCAACCAAATTCTTTCCCTAGGAAAGAATTCAGTGTTCTGCAGCTTTCCTATTTTTAGCGTTCGCTGAATAGGGGTCGATATTAGAACATTCGAAGGTTTAAAATTTCAATGTTCTGATATAGACCCATATATATATATATATATATATATATATATATATATATATATGTGTGTGTGTGTGTGTGTGTGTGTGTGTGTGTGTGTGTGTGTGTGTGTGTGCGTGTGTGTCTATGTTAGAATGTCAAATATCCATAAAGTTGATGTTCAGATTATCGACCCTAAAACATCAGAATGGAGCAATATCAAAGTTCCATAAAACAGACATTAAAAAGATCAAATACACACATTTTTGCATGGGGCAAGTCCCCCTGCACCCCCATGGGGGGCTACAGTCCCACACCCCTTCCTAATTATATATATCAACTGTTTAAAATAACTACAGCTTATGAGAAAACACAGTGGTTACTGAAGAAACATAGCTTTGATAAAAAAAATATGCTTTAATGACAAGCTAAAAAACGCTTTCACAAAAATGCTTCTTCAGGTCAAACAGCCAACTTTTAAAAGTTAAAAGCAGTCAGGTGGTACAATTACATCATCTATTGCACGGAAGAACTTACAAACATTTAAAGACACAGTACTTGCTATAACTCAAATAGTACATGAGGTCAAACAGTATTCCTTTCCTAAAAATAGCAACTAAATTTTTGTATATAAGTTAAAACAGTTAAGCACTTAAGGTCAGATAGCATATGCAAACATATATATATATATATATATATATATATATATATATATATATATATATATATATATATAAATATATATATATATATATATATATATTTATGGGAACCTATCAGTTCCACAAAAGAACACTTACCTGAAGACGAAATCACCGAGACTACATCGCCAACAAAGCAGACCTCCGAAAATGGTAAGTATAAATAGTGTGGAACGGGATGTATTCCCGTTTCCACAATGTGGTGCGATCTCAGAGTTGATATATTTAACTGGGGGGTGTGGGGGGCACAGCCCTCTTCATGGGGGGTGCAGGGGGCTTGGTCCCTGCTATATACATGTTTCTTGTTGTTTTTTTTTATTTTATTGCAGAAACGGTAATACATTCTGTTCTGCAGTAGTTATACTTACGTTTGTTGGTGATGTTGTCTCAGTCATCTGATCTTCGGGTAAGTGTTCTGTTGTGGATCTGATATGGATCCATATATATATATATATATATATATATATATATATATATATATATATATATATATCAGAAACCCATTGATGACAATTTACTACTATAGTGTCTTGTCTTTAACATTGGTTTAATGCTGACAAGTTCATTTAGACCAGGAAACAACTCTGTGGTCAAACTACAACTGGGAATGGGCAAAACCCCAAACCTAGCTGTACATTGATCTCACACAATCACCCACTTACACTGTGTGATCTTTTGATCTTAAGTATTACAGCATGTTGATATTGTGCTGTTTCAATGTTTTAGGGGAAATGTCATGAAAGTTGATGTTATGGACATTCTAACATACAATATACCCATATATCTCGCTCGCTCGCTCTCGTGTGTGTGTGTGTGTGTGTGTGTGTGTGTGTGTGTGTGTGTGTGTGTGTGTGTGTGTGTGTGTGTGTGTGTGTCTGAATGTGTGTTTATAGGTGTATACTGGGCTAACAACCACTGGGGCCTTTGTAAGCCTAGCATGCATCCCAAATGTATCCTACAATTTTTTTGATACTTAGATGTTATTTTAACAAGTATATGTAAACTAAGGTATGATTTATGGATTGAACTGTAAATTACAGACATAGATTCTAGACCTGGGGTGAATTTCTGATTTCCCATCCACTGGTCCAGGTTATACTTGACTTGGGTTAGGGAAGAGCTTTGCTTCACATGTATTGGAAGCCTGTTCCAAAGGAGAAGAATTCTCTGAGACACAAATTTGTCCCTCTAATATGCCCTATTTATGTTGCAAACAAGGTTCATGTCCCAAGTTTGAGTAGTTCTCATACTATTAGTTTTATGGCAAGATCCATGGATGCCACGAATGCCTGGCACAGATCACCTCTCAACAGTCTGTAGGAAACCAAGTATAGAGATAGGGCTTTAAGTTGATCTGCATAGAACATGATGTTCATCGTGTTTCACTGTTGCAGTCATTATCCTGCTGACAGGCTACCTGCAGTTGGCCAGAATTCCAAAGTCTAGGTCCAGTGTCGGTTGCTGTTGCCTCTTCCCTGACGTCAGTGCACCAGGAGTATAAAAGATGCAGCTGACACCATTTTCTTCAGTCTTTCTTGCCGCACGGTGCCCGAAGCAAAAGCAGTTTGCAAGTGCCGGTTGGCCGACTCCTGAGATTTTCACATCCGAATTTCAGATCCGAAGTCTTCATTAAAGCTAAGTAACCCGTTGGGGAAACTTTTTTCTTGCTCCAGACTGATGTCAGAAAAAATTAACAATTGTATTTCTTGTGGGAAGCAAATACCTCATAAGGATTTTCACTCTTACTGTATTCCTTGCCTAGGCTCTGATCACAACGTTGCTAGTTGTTGATTTTGTGCTAGATTTAACCAATGCACTATCAAACGTTGGTTTGATTTTGCATTTCATTACTTTGGCCGAAGATTTAACTATATAATGCCGTTGGATCAGCAGACAACCGCAGTTTACAAAAAATGCAAGGACAAGGAAAAGGATAGACATCCAAGGTCCAAAACTGATGACGAAGCCTCTTCTCAGCCAGTCGCCGGTTCGCTGGTTCTCAGTGAGGCATTTTCGCAGCCCCTGGTGCTCGCTACCTCAGAGCCACAGGCCACTTCCGACTCCCATGTGGAGCCGACTGGGCCTCTGGATACTCAAGGGATTGGACACTCGGAAATCATTCCCTCAGATGGGTCCGGAGCCACTGAGCAGGCATCGGCTTCTGAGGGTGTCTTCAGACCTACACAACTATATATTAAGCCATCCTCAGCTTCAAAGACAAAGACTAAAGCAGAATTAAAGACAAAGAAACAAGTACAGCATTCTCCTACTCAGACTACCATGCCTAAAAAACAGATGCTCAAAATGGCCGAAGACCTAATTACTTTGATCAGGGGTTCCCATCCCCCTCCTGATAAGAGGCCTAGGCAAGAGACAGAGTATGATTCTTCTGATCAGGTCTCTATTTCCTCTTTTCCTCCTCTGAACAAGATTACTCCATGCTTCCCTCTGAGGATTCTGATGCTAAAGAACCCATTCCTTCAGCCTCTCCTCCTGAGAATTATTCTTTTGGGGAAACCCTGCATACCATGAGGGAACATTTCCACTGGGAGAGCCAAGATTATTCTGAATCTAAGAAAAGGCTCAGAGACTTTCTGCTACTTCCTCAGCACAGACCCCTTGCTATTCCACCTGTTCTAGACATTGTAGACGATGTATTTTCAGAGTCCAGCCTGTCCCCTGACTCTCTACCCCCTGCACCTGCTAAGCCAGACAGATACTACAGGGTCCCGGATTCTCATAAATTCCTGTATAAAAACCCCACTGCTGACCCAGAAACCATATCTCAAGGTCCCAAGGGGGTTAAAGCTTCCACTGCAAAAAACCCTGTCCCCTCTGATAGGGATTCCAGGGCTCTAGACAGATGGGGGATAAAAGTCTACACTTCTGCTACCCTGGCTGTAAGGGCCTTAAATTGTCAGTTTCATATGCTTAAATATCAGCAATATTTAATGTCACTGCTTAAACAGAAAATGCTGACAAATACTGAATGTTCAGAGAACAAGGAATTGCAGGATTTATTGCATGCAGCTGAACAAGTGGGAAAGCATACTTTGCAATGTGGTTATGATTCACTGGATGCTTACAGGTTCTGTTATTAGAAGGCATGCTTGGTTAAAGGAACAAAATCTGCCTGATCATGTTAAAGCAAAATTATTAGATGCACCATTACAGCATGATACTTTGTTTGGTACTAAAGCAGAAGAGGTGTTGAAAAAATTGGAGGATAAAGCAAAATCCATGCAGACAGTCAAGGATTTCTTACAGGTACAACCACCCAGATTTAGCAGAAACTGGCCTTCTAAAAACTGGTCCTTTCCAGTGTCAGACAGACCACAAAGAGGCAGATACATGTGCCCCAGAGGCAGAGGTCAGCCCCAAGGCTCATACAGGCCTAAACATTGGGGTGCTCCAACCTCCAAAAGCGAAGAAGACAAATCACAACCTTACAGGAAACAGTCCCAATGACTTTCCTCTACCAGATCCAAGCACTTTTCTTTTGGCAGCGCCCTTAGGGGGAAAACTAGCACTTTTTTCATCAAATTGGCAAAGGATTACCCAAGACAAATGGGTCCTGAACATAGTGTCCCAAGGCTACAGGTTCCATTGCCACACTCTACCAAGGTCAAAAGGTATGCAAGACCTGCCACACAATCAATGGGCAGAAGCACAAAAACAAATTACAGCCCTCATGGACATGAGGGCCATTCAGCAAGTACCACAACAAGAACAGGGGCAAGGATTTTACTCCAGACTTGTCCTAGTACCCAGAAAGGACAAAACCTGGAGACCAATGCTGGACCTGTCTACACTAAATACGTTTCTGGAAGTCCCAAAATTCAAGATGTTGACTCTACAGCAGCTACTGCCCATGCTGGGCAAGAAGGCTTGGCTCGTAACTTTGGACCTAAAAGAGGCATACCTGCATGTCCCAATCAGACAATCTTGCAGAAGATACCTCAGATTCATAGCTAGCTCAATGCATTACCAATTCTCTGCACTGCCCTTTGGCTTATCTACTGTGCATGGGGTCTTCACAAAATGCCTGGCACCAGTAATTGTGTTTTGCAGACAAAAAGGAATTCAAATATATCCCTACTTGGACGACTGCCTAATTCAAGCAGAGAACAAAGACATTCTTCTAAAGCATCTGGCATTTGTAAAAAGATTACTAATTGGTCTAGGGTACACAGTAAACTAAAAGAAATCAAAACTAGTGCCCTCTCAAGAGACAATAT
Source organism: Protopterus annectens (assembly GCF_019279795.1). NCBI lineage: Eukaryota > Metazoa > Chordata > Ceratodontiformes > Protopteridae > Protopterus > Protopterus annectens. The sequence goes on from NC_056741.1 coordinate 418,688,243, forward strand.
TCCTGGGTGCAAGCCTAAATACAATTTCCCAGATGGCTTATCTCACGCCAGACAAACAAAAGCAACTGGCTACTTACTTCAAGAATTTGGCAACAAAAACCCACTTATCTGCAAGGAATATCCAGCAGGCCTTGAGGAAACTACAATGGTATCTAAAAACTGTTTGGACTCAGCATTGCCACAGCCTGGAGACAGCAATTGCACTCATCCCCTGCCTGCAACAGGAGTTTTGATGGTGGGCAGAAGCCTGTCACCACAACAAGGGTCTGCCATTCAGTTTACCCACAGACAGACAAACACTGACAACGGATGCATCAGATTATGCCTGGGGGGCCCATATGGCAGGAAAATGTATTCAGGGCACATGGCCTGCAAACCAGATGCATCTTGACATCAATCAAAAAGAGATGCTAGCTGTACAAATGCCCTGACAGCTTTCAAGGACCTGCTTCATCCAGGACAATTACTGATAAAGACAGACAACACTACGGTTATGTGGTACATACAAGCAGGGAGGTACACATTCCTACCCCCTCTGCAGACAAGCAATGACCTTATGGCACACAGCATTGGCTTTTCAAGTTCACCTGCAAGCACAATTCCTGCCAGGAAAGACAAATACTCTGGCAGACGAACTAAGCAGAAACCTCATGGATCCCCACGAATGGAAACTGGATGCACAAGTCTTCAGCATGATAATAAGGAAATGGGGATGCCCAGACATAGATCTATTTGCCTCTCCTCACAACTGCCAATTGCAGAGATTTTGCACAAGGATTTATCACAAGCAAGCATGGAAAGTGGATGCCCTATCCTTCAGCTGGAAAAATCTAACAGTATATGCTTTACCCCCACTGCCTCTCCTTCCCAGGGTACTCCTAAAGGTCAGACAGGAGAAGCCAAACATGATACTGATTGCACCAGACTGGCCACGCCAGCACTGGTACCCAATCCTAAAGAGCTTGTCCCAAGGTCCAGCATGGATACTGCCTCAAACTTCTCACTTGCTGACCCAACAAAACAATCAGATCCTGCACAGCCAACTCAGGACCTTAAATCTGGCTGCATGGCAGATAATGTAGCCATTCAGAACACTCCTCTTTCAAAAGCTGTTATGGATGTTATCTTGGAGGCCAGGAGGCCCAGTACCAGAAAATCTTATGCAGAAAAATGGAAAAGATTCTGTGCTTGGAACCAGGAACAAGGCATTGACATGTGTGTACCAAATATCCCTCAGATTTTACAATACCTAACTGAGATGCTAAACAAAGGCCTTTCTTTCTCATCTATTAAGATTCATGCCTCTGCTATTTCAGCCCACTACAATACAGAACCACCTATCTTTTCTCATCCTTTAATAAGGCAGTACCTCAGAGGGGCCAAAAACATTAGGCCTCCAAGGAGAGCACTGATTCCGACCTGGGACCTCAATTATGTTTTGGAAAAGCTCACACTGCCTCCTTTTGAGCCAGCATCAACAGCAGATATAAAATTCTTATCTTGTAAAACAGCTCTGCTCCTAGCAATAACCTCTGCAAGTTGAGTCTCGGAGTTACAAGCACTCATGGCTGTGGAACCTTTCATCATTTTTCATCCAGACAGGGTTTCTCTGAGGTCAAACCCTACATTTATGCCTAAGGTGGTGTCCAGTGTGGCCCTCAACCAAACCATTCACTTGCCAACCTTTTAGCCTAATCCACAAAACAAGGGTGAGAAAATTCTGCATTCTTTGGACATACACAGGCAGTTACGATTCTACTTGGACAGAACTAAAGCTTTCAGAAAGACTGAGCAACTTTTAGTGTCATATGCTGCAGGATCACAAGGAAAGGCTATCTCAGAACAGACTATTTCTAAATGGATAGGCCATTGCATCCATTTCTGCTATCTTCAACATGGCAAATTAGTGCCTAAGGGCATTAGGTCTCATTTCACCAGAGCAGCAGCCACTTCAGCAGCCTTCCTCAGAGGAGTACCAACCAAAGATATCTTAGAGGCTGCAACTCGGAGTTCAGTGCACACCTTCACAAAGCACCACCACTTACCTCTTTACTCTAAGGCCAGAGCAGGCTTTGCCACTGCAGTTCTGCAGGACCTCATAGCCTCTCCTAATCCTATTTAGCCCAGCCACCTTTCCTCAGCTTTGGGATTCAACCCAAGAGTAATGACTTCAACAGTGAAACACGATGAACATAGTACAGTTGTGTACCTACCATAAATGTAGATGTTCGAGTGTATTCACTGTTGCAGTCCAGGTTACCCACCCACCATCCCCCTTTTCTTTGCTGGGACTTTTCTGCACTTCTCTATCCTATACAACCTATTGGGTGTATTTGCTTGTAGATGAAGGACATGTTATTATTGTGCATGCATTTTTATTGGCATATTTTTTCAGCCTTTCCATTTGGGGGCACCTGACATCTGGGGCAAGAAAAACTGAAGAAAATGGCGTCGGCTGCATCTTTTATACCCCTGGAGCACTGACGTCAGGGAAGAGGCGACAGCAACCGACGCCGGACCTAGACTTTGGAATTCTGGCCGACTCCGGGTAGCCTGCCAGCAGGATAACCCAAGAGTAATGACTGCAACAGTGAATACACTTGAACATCTACATTTATGGTAGGTACACAACTGTACTTTCTTTACACCCTGTGCTCTTTTTGTGAGGAAATTCCATAGACATACCATTTGCCAAATGTGCCAGGACATGTACATACTGAAGGAAGCAATGTAGTCAGTGATCGGTCTGATGAGGGCCAAATACAGATGAATGATGACCTCCTTAGACTTAAATGTAATACCCTTCCTTAGAAGTTGAGCAACATAGAAGGATTTCCTTACTTATTTAGACACATGTTGGTCAAAACCCAGGTTACTGATCCACATATGGCCCTAAATTCCTGACTATTAGATCCAGTCTTTGGGATATGTAATCAAGGAGGTAGTTTACTAGAGTGACTAACTTTTCAAAGGTTACTGTTATGAATTTCTTGGCGCTGAGTTTTAAGCTGTGGCTTTGGCGCCAATCATTTGTTTGCTTTAGTACTTCCTGTAGGATGATACTCTCTTGGGGGGGGTCCTATGACTGCTCCTAGTGTGCAGTCATCTGCTAACTTGGCCAGCTGGAAGCCTTTGACATTGACTTTGACTTCCAAGAGATAAATGTCAAACAGGAAATAGCCTAGCACAGTGCCGTGAGGGACTCTACTAGTGACTGGTCTCTTTATATAGGTGGTCTCCCCTATCCTAACTTCCTGAGTCTTATCTTAGAGACAGCTAGCTATTTAGCCTGTAACACAGGGGCTAATGTCTAATTCTATGACTTTGTTTATAATGCCTGAGTGAGGTATTTATCAAATGTCTTAATTACGTTAAGGTAGGCAGTAGGCACCATTCTGCCATCATCCATCTCCTTGATGACCTTTTCAAACAAGTCATCCAAGGTGACTAAGCATAATCTGCCTTTGATAATGCCAAACTGGGTTGGATCTGATATCTGAAGGTTTCCTATGTCATTATTCATCATATCCATGATATTTCTTTCCATAACTTTGCATATGAGTTTAGTCAGACTTATGGGTCTGTAGTTTTCAGGGTCCATTGATGGCCCACCCTTGTGAAGAGGGATGACCATTGCAGTTTTCCACTCATATGGCAAAAAGCCTGCCTTGAGGCTATAGTTAAATAGAGACTCCAGAGTTCCAGATAGGTCCTGTTTCAGGCCATTTAGGAGGCAACCCAGAATATTATTAGGGCCAATCAATGAGGTGTTTTAGGCTAAGAGAGTGCATTTAGGACCTGCCCCCTAGTGATAGTGGGGGGTGGGGGGTTGATGGTATTACTAAGACAGCTGGGGGGGAGGGTTAAAACTGGATCTGAATTTGTCAGCCAGCAGATTTGCTGCATCTTCTGGCTCCATGTAAGTGGCTTCATTAGTAAGCAATGCTGCACACTGTTGTGTACCATCTTTGAGGTTTTGGATGTAGCTAAAGGAAAACATTGTGGTTGCAACTGGTGTGAGAGGCTATCTGTACCTCAAAACTGGCTTTGGTAGACTTAGTTTGCCCTCTTATTTGTTTGTTTTGCCTGTTGAGAGTTTTTATCATGCTGGGCTTTGCACTTTCTAGTTTTAGCTATGACTTTTTTCCTTTATTGTGCAATCTGCTAATGTTTGGATTCCACCAGGGTGGCTTGTTTTTTGAGTTTGTTCAGGGTTTGTTTCTGGTAGACACAGCTGTCTCTAATCATCTTTTAACATGAATGTTCAGGGTTAGTATGTACAATTGTGCATAGGCAGCTGCATTCTCCCATTCTGGAGGGGCTTGAAATTTTGTCAGGTAATTACATAATAATATGCAGATTGTCTTAGAATAGTTCCTAATGGTTACAGGCTTTGCTGGGGTCACGGCATTGTTTTTTATTTTGAATGAGATAGATTTATGGTCTGACCTTACCAGGGAGGACATTACACTGGGGGTGGTGCAGCTTTCTCCCGTATCTAGAGTACCAGATCCAGTATGTTTGCATCCCTAGTGGGCGTATGGAAACTGGTACAGGATGTTTATGTTAACAAAGTCTAAGAATCTTTGGGCATGCAAGTGCTGTGTCATGTAGCATTCCCAATTTATACAGGGGTAGTTAAAGTCCACCATGAATATAGGTTTCATGTATCATAAAGGGTGACCTAAAGCTTGTAAGGATATGATATGGGACTCTGCCTATGGTAATTAGTACAAGGAGAAGCTCAAGTGCATCATCCTGTTTGACTAACCTTGAGGTATGTTTGTTTTTGAAGTAGATGGAGACACCTCCACCTTTAGCCCTTGCCCTGTACAGTAGCTTGCCATAATATATGGAATTCATTGTATCCCTACACTGCCAGGGTACTCTTTACAGCTTTAAACCATGTCGCAGTAACTGCATAGATGTCAGCATACTCCAAGATGAGGAGAGCATGGAGGAAGTGGAGTTTCTTGTTTAGGCTCCTGGTATTGAGCAATAACACCTTTAGACTCCTTGGGGTTGATTTTGTTAAGTTGGAATGTCTGTCACTTAGGCATTGCCTAAAAAGGCACTGTGGGGGCAATGTTTTAGCCAATATTCAAAAGCCTAGTGGAGACATGTGTAGAACATCCATAGCAAACAAAATGGTCTGCTGACAATATCCTTCCATGTTAACAAATATTGTACCAACCAGAAGCTAAGACATTTATTAAAGACCATCATCTTCATAGTATGAGAGCTTCATAATTAATGTCTCGGTTCATATAGTCCAGGGAGGTAATATTGTCTCTGTTCATATAGTCTAGGGAGGTATATCTCAGGTCACTTACACCCACATGGACTATGACTGAGTCATACTAGTACTTGTGTTGAAATGAAATGAATGTGTGCGTGAGACGCTTGGCACATCCTGGCCCCTGATAGACAACTGACTGTGATTTTCTCCTTGTTCAGCCTGATGAGTGGAGCATCCATATGTCTCACAATGGAATCTCCTATGACTAGAGTATTAGGCAGCATGTCAGCTTGCCTTACAGGCTTTGTAGTTGAGGCTCCATGGGGTCTGACTGTATGTGTGGTCTTGGGTGTTATTTTGGTAGAGTACGTTTAGGTTTGCTGAGGATAACTGATGTGGGTTGAATGTCTGGTAGGTCTTTGGGGTTTATGAAGATTGCTTATAGTGCCTCATCATATGTCAGTTTATGTGTCAGGTGCACACAATATGTTGTGGCTGTTGTGTGTATGTGTGTGTTACTGACAACCTGATTGTTATTCTGAGTGCTTGTATGCAAGAATCATGCCTTCAGTGATATTGTATAATTACATCACTCACATACTTTATCAGTTTCTCTAATTTGAGATTTGTTTTCACTTTTCAGCAATAGTTTGTGCAATTTGTAAATCAGTCTATATAAAGATGAGGGGTGTGAGCCCTCATATTAGGTTAGAGGGAGGCACAGTGTGTGTGTGTGTGTGTGTGTGTGTGTGTGTGTGTGTGTGTGTGTGTGTGTGTGTGTGTGTGTGTGTGTGTGTGTGTGTCTGTTTGTTTATATGTTTTAAGGTGGTAGTTTTGTAAGGCTTAGATAATTTAATTATGTTTTACACTTCAACTATGGGAGACGTGCTGTTTCAGTATGTATTCAGTTTAATGTTCAGCTTTGAATTGCTTAATTCAATCTACTGGAAGAGCTTAAACACCAAAAATAACACGTTTGAAAATGTCCCTAAATGGAAAATGTACCAAAATCAGGTTGTCAGTAATATACATGACACCCATAGCTTCTTAAGGCATCACACATTTTCTGGGTCTGATAAGTGACTTACCAATTAATAACAGGCAGTATTAGAAATGGCAAGGTGCAAGTAATTAGACGTCATCCAGATTGTTAATCTAGACTGGTTTGTAGTGGAGAAATTAATTATCATATTACGGTTATTATTCATGTTTTCATATCTGCATTCATGTTTTATAACCAAGTGACCTACATATTATTGAGGGGCATGGTATGAAATGCCATGGTGGAATACAGAAAAATACATTATCAATATCACTTATAGTACTGTTCTTGCAATATTACTAGTTATTTGCTACTGATTACAAAAATATGCAATATTTCCAAAATTAAGTGACTTGCAAACTGTTGCATGGCATCTGGTGAAATTTTAAATGATGTTGAAGAAAATTGCCATTGATATTTGTACTGTACAGACTCCACGATATGATGATGCATTTGTGAAACCTTATAGAAAAATATAATTCTGGGTTTGTGTGCATTACATTATATTACAATATTGAATTAAAGATGTGAATGTTCTGACTATTATCAATATTACAAAGACATTTTACTGGTAACAATGCTGTTAAAACCATTTTAATAGCCTAATAGCCTTTATTGTTCACAAAATATTTACATTTGTTTGTTGTATGTTTCTAAGTTAATTTTTCAAAAATGTTCTACAATGTAAGGATGTATATAACCTGCTAGAGGTGTGACATTTCACAGCACAGAGATGTTAACTTCTGCATATGCCAATTATGTCACATAATAATGTATATATTCATGGGAAGATGGAACAGCACCTTACAATTAAGGATGACATTTACCCCTAATCTGGCACGTATGTCTCTAGTAGATAGAGGCAGCCTATAAATGCTTAACCACCTATTCCTAAGCCTACATATACCTCTTGAAACAACCCTTGGGTATTAACAATTGTAAAAACATTTAGGAAGCATGGCCAGGCTCAGAAAGTCACCCTGAGGTCATTATCCTAGGAATGACCTATGAATAATGTGTTAAACTTTTCTTCAAGCCCTTTCAAACATCTTATTAGTAGGGAATATTGATAAAGTGCGAGACCTGATGCTTAGTTTTAAGGCTAAGTTTAGTAGAAATCCTGTGAATATATGTGGGGGTGGGGAGTATAGTACGGCATTGTTCATTGAGTATGAGGATGCTTAGCATTACATATGTGGCTTGGAATGTAAACTCTCATGGCTGTCCAGAAGAACCTAATAGTGGTTACTTAATATTCAGTTAAATAAGGCTTATCAGGAAAAAAGAAAAAATACAGAAAACAGAAGCTTTGGGTCCACTATTATTCTCACAGAGAGATAAAATGGTTACCGTTCTATGAAACAATCTAAAAGAAAAATACATTATTTTGGTTCAGATCTGCTATGCAAAGGAGAATTAAAATTATTCAAAAGCTTTCACTTAGAGAAGCAAATGCTCCATTAAAAAATGCAATTTGGAGCACATTAAAATATACTTTTCACTTCAATGTTTTGATAGCAGAGCAGTTTTATATAGACTGAATTACATCTGCAAACTCTAAAAAATAAATGTACATCTTCATTAGTACCTATTTCAGAGCCATTTTAGATAATTGTAGAAGAACAGATGATGGCAGAACCAAAGTACGTATCAGCGGATAATCAAAATTCACCAAAACAGAAAAAGCTTTACCCACTATGAAGCCTGCCACCAGGATTCCAGTTTTTCCTTTTGACTACAAGCTGTTTACACAGAAGTATTATAATATTGTGCAAGAAGCAGATAGGTAGCAACAGATACCTGTGTCGGTCATTCCTTTGGATCAATACCTGTCTGAATTTAAAACTGAGGATGACACGCCTATGCCAGTAACAACAAAGTTCAATCAGAGTTAAAGAAAAATCTTCGGTGAAGAGAATGATTTTTTTTTTTCATGGCTCTGACCGAGTCACACCAGTTTATAGACTCAGACTATGAGGATAATTCTTCATATTCTAGTTACCCCACCCTAGAAGACACTACATTTTTAGCAACCTTTAATTATAAGGACATTTGCTCATTCCATGTCATACAGGGGCAGAGCCCTGAAAACTGACCAGTTGACTTGAGTATGTGTAAACACCCAGCCAATGGAGAAGCCAACCGGGGAGGAAAGGAAGTCAAGAGGATTTTCCTACTTGCCTCTTTTAGGAGGATAATGAGACACAACTCTTGGGACATGTTTTCTACTAGTGAATCTTAAGGAGAAACTCAAGACATAATAGGGGTCACTTTGAAGGAAAGTGGTGAAGTTACCTTAGAGATTACATCACACAAAGAAGGGAGTGGCAGTCCTACACCGTACCCATGGCAGGTCACTCCCATAGAAAGGGGATGTTAAGGCTGTATAAAAAATGTTGTCTGTATGCATCACATTTACAGCATGATTGGCTCTTGTTCTAAGGGATGAATGGGGCTTTGATAATGACAACCTGCCAGATGGTCAGTAAGCAAAAGGGGAAATAATGAGTGGGTCTGCGATCATGGTAGTCAGCCAGATAGTCAGTTGATAAGGGGACACAGCAAATTAATTATATGAGAGAGTTTTTCAAATGGCCAGCTAATGAGTTCTTCTTTGATAAAGGATACATGGAAATGGTAAGGATACAAAATTCAAAGTGGAAGACACCATCTCTGTTCAACATATTTAATGATATAATGAATGCTTACATTCTATATTCTGGGGCAGAGTTTTTTTTAAGTGAGGCCTTTGATAGACTGGTTACAAGGAAGCACCACAGGAGCTATAGGATCATGGTAGTCATTCAGATGGTTAGTTGATAAGGGGACACAACAAATTAATTACATGAGAGAGAGTTTTTCAAATGGCCAGTTAGTAATTTCTCTTCTCTGATAAAGGATACATGGAAATGGTAAGGCTGCAAAACTCAGAGTAGAAGGCACCCTCTCTGTTCAACATATTTAATGATATAATGAATGCTTACATTCTATATTCTGACACTCAACATCCTGCACCCAAGATAGTAGACATGTTTTATAAGAATACTAAAAAAAGCAAGATCTGTATAATATTTTGAAGATAGACCCCCTCCACAATTTCTCTCTCTACCTGTTCTAAGTCCAGAAAGTATATACCAATGACAGCTTTGCATTTTGAGAGGCTTGAGGCTGTTCTACAGATAGGATCAGAAAGCGTAAACATCTAGTAGATTGATCTGAACTACTTAGCTCATATGGTTCCTTAACAGAACACTGGGCTGGAAGAAATTCCACAAGCACTACAAAAATTCCCTGATATTGATTAAGAGGATAAAAATGAAAAGTGGTACATTGGCAGTTGCTCATCCTTGATACCAGGAAGATCATAAGGCAGTGAGGTCTGTCCCCACCATCTCGTAATGACACTCCAGTTCAGCATAATGGTAGCTGTTGCATTCCTTAGCTGCAAGTCTTCAAATGGGACATTAACTAAAGTTGTATCTGTCTGAGTTGGTGAAGGCAAAAAAGGGTTCATGTTTTTTAACTACAATTTTCAAAACAAATATATATTTATATATAGGCTTCATACAATTCCACTTTCCTCAAAAACATACAAGTTTACGAGAATTTTTCTGCAGTCATACAACTTATGTTTGTTCATCTTAGCCAAAATTAATAAAAATTGTATATTTTAACAAGATCACTTAGAACGTCTGTCTTACTCAATGTTATTTTACATAATCTCAAACACCTTTCATTCCATAACTGCAAAATATTACAGATTATTACATTATAGCAACTTCAGTATAATTTCAGTGCTATCCCCTTGATCGTAAAATCCATAAGTAAGTGTATTCCCTGTAACTCTCCGTAACCTTTTGATATCTGACTTTTTTCCATTTTCTACAAAAGCTTTCATTTATGTGTGTTTTTATAGAGTTTTATAAATGGGGTGCCATATTGATGGCTTTCTATTCAGTTTCGTAGTACCACCATTTTTGTATTATTTTGGTAGTTTAATGTAGAGTTATGTTACAATATGCCAATTTTCAGTTTAGTTATGCTTTTTTGTCAGTGTAATGTTAGTGTAGATGTAATGATTTGGATCAGTTTTACCAATAACATTATTTTCAGGCTGGCTAGTTGTAGTTGTTTCATTTTATTTTACAATCATTTATTTTGATTACTTTTGCTAAATTTCAAAAATTTCATACCTCATTTCTAGGGAGTTGATTTAGGTGGGCATTGCTGTTTGACAGGGGGTGTGTGTTCTTTTATGTGCCTTGAATAAAGTTACATTTTTTTAATTTCATTACTTGGTTGGGGCAGAGTGTTTTTTTATGTGATTCCTTAGATAGACTGGTTACAAGGAAGCACCACAGGAGTTATAGGATTATGGCAGAAACAACAAAACGTTATTGTTTAGATCCAACAACAAAACTACTGCCATGACACTATGTCTTCGAGGTTACATATTTTTCCTTCTTTTTGCCCCTGCTATGAGTAGATCATCAGCTTCACCCCAACTAATTGGCTCACTTGTTTCCTATGACTGTGGTGAGGATTGGTTGTGAAGGGTCATCATTCAAACAGCTCAAGGACGGTTCAAAGTTTGTTTGTTTTGTCCCCCCCCCCCCCCAGTTCTAGCTGCACACACTTGGCAAGGCACTAGAAGGAAGCAAGCAATGGGCAATGTTCCTTCATTTCCATAATGTGTAGTCCCTCAAAGTAGTCCTGCCCCTTTTCACACAACATAAGTGATGGTTTCCATTGATGTCCACTAGGGAAACCGCACTGCCCAGTGTGTCCCTAAGTGCACAATTACTACTCCTACCTCACTGGGAGAGATAAGCTGGCAAAACCCAGTCACTCCTTTCCCCTTACCTCGTTTCTTCAGTGCTGGGTCCACTAAATGAACCTCAGTCACATGTGTTACAGTCAGAAGTTCATCACTTTGCACCACAGATACAGGCCAGTTTACATAAAACTTAAAAGAACAAGAAATTATATGTACTCTTGAAGCAAATAAACAGCCAGTCAAATCATACTCTCAATTAATGATAGCAGAGTTTTACAATTATTTAAATAAAGACTTACAGTGAATGTTTAAATTGCAAATAATTATTGAGTCATTCTGGGTGCAACATATTTAAGATAAAAACAAATGTTCAGTGAAATAAACATGCAAATTAACACCAGAATAAACATTAAAAAAAAACATGAATGTTGAAAGATAAAACATGTTGGGGGCCTAAAAATGCTGCACCACAGAATTTGTGGCAGAAACATTATGGATGTCCTTCAGATCTTCCAAAATCCTACTACTGACCTGATGAGAAGTCTGCCCCACAAAATACTTCTAACAGGGGCACTGCAAACAGTAAATTACACCTGTCTGATAACATGAATGTTTCCTAAGTAAAACCATTTTTCAACCCTTATATATCATTTTATGCACTTATTTTAACTTCTGTGTAATGTGTTATTTCTGCAATACCCTTTTGACTCCACTGGTGCTGTATATATGACTTTTCTCTATATATCTGGAGTTATTCATGAAAAACATTAGCTTTAGTAGCAAACCCTTGTTGACAAAGACAGGATGGTGACAGATGTTTCATGACATAGGTAGGATGATGATAAACATATTTACACCTTTGGTGACAGACAGGTAAACAGCATATTGCAAAATTCTCCTGTTTTTAAACTAATGTTGGTGTCTTGTCATGTGCTATTAGTGGCTGTGTGAACTGCTTGCAGTGACAATACCATGTTTTACATACATGCATACACATATTTCAAGCACAGGCAGTAAAGCTCTTCTAGCCTGCCAATATACCAAGAGTTGCTCCCATAACAAGTGTCCAGTTCTTAAAAATATCTAAACTAGTGCTTGCTTTATTGTCATTTGGTAGTCTATTCCATTAATCAGCTGCTCTCTCAAAGACCCAATTAGTATACTTCTCATTCCTATAGAATTTTCTACATAGGTTGTCTGATGATGCTCTACTACTTTTTATCAACCCCAAACATTCCCAGAGGTAGTTGTCACTAAATGCTCCATATACCTGAATAAGGTCTCCTCTTAAATATCTATATGAGACACTATACAAATTTAGACATTTTAGTATATCACAATAACTTAAATGTTCACACCCATGAATGCCCTTTTTAAATTTCCAATGCACACTTTCTGATTTATTCATGCTTGCTTTCTTATGAGGTTTCCATATTGTTATTCCATACTCAAGTTTGGGTCTAAAGTAACTAATAAACAATGACTTCAACATTTCTGATTTCCTAGATTTTATAGGTTCATAGGTTCATAGGTAAGTACTAGGCTATTGGCCCTAGGGCTTATATAAGCCTAGCCAAAAATGTACCCTGGCTTTTGCCACCCAAGAAAATTATTTTCCTGTGCCCCTGTTGAGCAGAGCCACAGAAGTGATCCCTGGGGTGAATTTCCTATCTCCCATCCAATCATCAACATTTTTGTTGAAGAGTGCTAATGAGAAGCTCTATTTGACATAGATAGGTAGTCTGTTCCAGAGTATGGGAAGTCTCTGGGCCAAGAATCTATCCCTCCAGCATGTTCTGTTTATTGTGGTGACAAAGTTTAGGTCCCTAGAGCGTGTAGCTCAGAGGGATTGGGATTTCTTTAAGTGGAGCATGTCCAATAGGTCTGGGTTTGACATAGCTTTGTATCTTAGGCAGAGACCGCCGCTGAGTAGGCGATATGCGATGGAGTAAAGCTGGAATTTTTTGAGACGGTCTACATAGGGCATCTGTTTGAGGCCAGTAATCCTCTTTGTGAGGTATTTCTGTGGCCTTTCCAGTTGTTGTAGATGTCTTGTGAGGTACATACCAAAAGGGGCGTTGTACTCTATAATGGGTCTAATGAGTGATGAGTAGAGGGGAACAATGACCTCTTTTTTTCTGGATGAGAAACCTTTTGTGATGAGGTGAACCATGTAGAAGAATTTCCTGACCACTGTGGCAATGTGATTATCAAAGGAGAGACTACTGTCCACATGCGTTCCAAGGTCCCTTATCACATTTTCGGCTTTAAGTAGACTACCAGCTATGTGGTACTTCATGGGTGCAGAGTTTTTACCAAAGGGGATGACAATACACTTTTTGGCATTGAGCTTCAGGCCATGACTTTGACACCAGGCATCTGTCTCTGTGAGGCCCTTTTGTAGTATGTCCACATCATTAGGAGTTTTGATTATGGCTCCTAGTTTGCAGTCATCTTTAAACTTTGTTAGCCAAAGACCTTCTGTGTTAGCCTGTCCTTCAGAGAAGTAGATACCAAACAGGAGAGGACCCAGGACTGAACCCTGTGGTACTCCCCTTGTCACTGGTCTGAAGTCGGATTTGGAGTCTGCTACTTTCACAGTGTGGGTTCTGTCCATGAGCCAGTTGGCAACCCATCTTGTGACATAGGGATTTATACCTAGTTTCCTGAGCTTATCTATAATTCCAGAGTGGGGGATGGTGTCGAATGCCTTGGCGAGATCTAGATAAGCTGTGTGAACCATCTTACCCTCATCTATGGCTTTGGTGACTGCTTCAAAGAAGTCAATCAGGTTTAGGAGACATGATCTGCCTTTTACAAATCTGAACTGGGTAGGGTCCAGAGTTTGGAGATTACCAATGTCTTTGTTTATGAATTCCATGATGATACATTCCATGGCCTTGCAGACCAGGCTCATTAGGCTAATGGAGTGGTAGTTCCCAGGGTTCGTCGTGGCTCCCCCTTTGTGGAGTGGGATAACCATCACGGTGCACCATTCAGTGGGCACAAAGCCTGAGGTGAGGCTATGACTGAACATGGTATTTAGGTAGGGTGCCAGTTCATTCTGTAGTTCATATAGAATGCAGCCTTGGATATTGTCAGGTCCCATGGATGCTGTGTTCTTGGCTTTGGAGAGGGTGTTTTTTACCTGTGCAGCTGTGATTACAGGAACGTTGCATTCTTCCAGTATAGAGATGGGCACTATGTATAGTTCTATAATTATCATTAATCATTTGGTTCATCTTATTATTAAAACTCAAAGATGGATCTACCCATATGCCCAAGTCCTTAAACGAATCTACAGTTTCAATCACTGTGTGTTGTATTACGTATTCATCTTTCATTTTATGTCTCCCAAATCTTGTATGCTTAGTTTTTGATGTATTTATCAGCATATTATTGTCCTGTGCCTAAATAGTCTATTTAGCCAAGTTTTTTGCAGACATGCCCTATCTGTAACACACATAATCAGGTTACCCAGTTGCAAGTCATCTGCATTTTACATGTCAATAAAGAAGCTATTGTGGGAAGTCAAAGTGAAACTTGAGGATTACCGTCTTTCTGTTTGTCATTTACTGTCATCTGGAGCATTCAATATTAGGGCTGACTTTTTCTCAGACGCCATAGTATTCAATTTTATTAACTTTCCATTTTCTAAGATGACTGCTCCACCGGGAAATGTCAGTAGAAGTTTAACAGCTTTTTTAAATAAGCTTCAGGTGTTGATGAGTCTTTCCACTTGTACCTTTGAGCCCAAGTAAGTAGAAATAGACAGATGTAGTCGACTGCACCAGCAGACTGGAAAATAATGTGCCTGATTTAGACCCCTGCCTTATCAAGTCTAAGTGAGGTTCCTCTTAGAATTTACACAATGTCACTTTAAGTCTTAGAGAATGGAGGAAGATAGAATAATTTAAGGATACAAGGGCCACACGAGGGGTGAGTAGAAAGATATGGCAAGATTTTTTCAGGCATGGTTTCTACCACTTTTGGATTATACCTTCCACCTAAATTGATGATTGTTAAAGCACATCAGTCACTGTCCACTCCCCCTTCCATGAGATATTAAATCCTGTCCAGTAACCATTACATTTTTAACTGTTATTAAGAAAAACAAGATATTAAGAGCTACATGGATGAAATCAGATTATCTATTTGGGAAGGAAGGTACATTTTGACAATAGTTCTCCTCCCATTTGGTAGAGAAGTGAGTGGTGTGGACTGTGTTGATTAAGCGTCTGAGAAGGCATAAGGTTAAGCATACACACAGACACATAGACACACAGACACACACACACACACACACACACACACACACACACACACACACACACACACACACACACACACACACACACACACACACACACACACACACTTTGTCTTCCATAACTCAGGATTATTCTACAGGATGGCTCATTGGCATTCCATCAGTCTGAAGTAGTGTTTTTGTTTTTCGCCAAGAGTTATACTCACAGGAAGAAATAATGTACTTGTCACCTAGAAAAGAAGAGACAGAAATAATTTCTGAATGTGGCCTCCCTCTACCTGCCAGGATCCTATAATGTCTAAATCATTACAGTTATTAAAGATTCTATCATATAAGCTCTACGACTATTCTGAAACCTAATGGGACCTTTCTTTTTTAATTTTAAGATACGTGTGCCCTATCTCAAGGTCCTTTCTGGCACCAGACCTGCTAAGCATCAAGCCTCACCCAGTTTGATTTGAGCCCATTCATTTCCTCATGTTGGAGGTTATCCCCATATCTACTAGGTCAAGAGGCATGAGGCCTACTTGTGCCTTCACTCACACTCTGGTTATGAGGACATTTTCTATATGTCCTATTCTCTCCCTTCAGTGGGTGAAATTGTGATCTGCATCAGAAAAGGGCTACTTTCCCTTCCCTTAGGAAAGTGTACACTCCTGTGCACCTGATCAATGAAGACTACCATCATATGGCAGCCAGATGCCCCACATGCCCTTCCAGGACTAAATGTGCTGTCTCTTTCCTCTGCAGGCTTTCATAGCAAGCAGCTGGCTCCACCCCCTCCCACAGGGTGGAAACACCCATCATCCTTGTCAGTCTATCAAGCACCTAAGCGAAAAATTAAACTTTGGACGCCTGGGTCATAGTCAGGGACTTTATCCTTGTACACTGCTAGAGTTCATATCTCTTTATTATTTTTTATTTTTTATTTTATTTTACATTTGCTTACTGGGAAAGTCTGACTGGACACATGTTCATTATTAGTGGAGGCCCAGGGAGAAAAGCTCCAAAATACCATACAATACATGAGATAAAAAAATAAAGCATAAGTATAAGAAAATATTGCTTTCATACACAATATAGTGAAGATTAACAACTTTTAAACTAGGCAATAAATGATGTACATACAAACAACAGTTTTTTTTCTTGGATGATACAGTTGTAGCATATGTATTCTGGAGAGAGATATGATACTGTAATCCAGTAGTGTTGCTAGACATCAGCTTTTATTTGTTACTGTCAATGCTTTATATGCATTTATTAGTTAAAATGTTCTTGCAATTTATACACTACTGTTTTGCAGATATTCTCTGCACAGGCTCTTATGTTAGGAGGGTTTAGTATTTAATGAAGTTTAAGTTAAAACAACATGCCAGTTTTTTTATTTAGGTACCTCACAGCTTTAGCCTTTTTCATTACTGTTGTATCCATGTTCATTGCTATCAAGCGACTACTAAGCTGTTCAGAACTGCTTCTTCAGAGCATGTATCTGTTGCTTTCAATAATTTGTAGCTTTGTATGTGGAACTTACACAAGCTGCTACTGTTTTTGGATCTGTACTTTTCACTTTCAGGATTAACCTTAAAATATTCCCGGGATTCATTAACGCCTACACTAAGTTTACATTAAAGTGTACACTATTCTGAGTGAAAAGATAACACAAGCATAACTCACATCTTCTTCCTCCTAATTTTAGTTTTCCTACTGATATTCTTGCAGCTTTAAATACTAAACATGATTAATAAAGGTCACCATAAAGTGTAGAATACATTTACCCTGAGTATAATCTTTCTGAGTGACTAGAAAGCACAAAAAATGTGGTAGAGATGTTCTTGAATACAGATGGTGTACACTTAGTGTACACTTAGTGTAGGTGTTATTGAATCTGGCCCGTTGTTTTTTAATCTTGTTTGTTAAAATAACAGTTTGCTTCTAACTTTATTCTAGAAGATTATGTGAGTATTAGAGTTGCCTCTGGGTTACTATTTTGGGTGTTTCAGTGTTTAGTTGTTTGGTGCTATCCATAAGAATAGTCGCTCGGATTATTTGTCATACCTTGGGAGTTCCCAGATTGTTTATGGTTTAGAGTTGGTACTAGTATGAAAATGATGCCTGACTGGATGTATGGCTGTACAGTATTATATTTTTCTTTTCTATATTAAAGCATTAGAGCATGTTTGAGAGTTCTTTCCTGTACAGTGGGACTTCAAATTCCCATGCTGCTGTTATGGGAAAGGCAACTTACAGAAGGGGACATTTCTAGCCTTGGGACCTTCAAAGGTTTTTTTTTTTTTTTGCTGTTTATGCGCATAGTTGGTGGAGGGGATTTTCTGGTTTGGTTAGCATCATTGCCTGTTATGGCTTTATCCAGTGTTTTGTTTTTCTTCTTTACTAATCATCTGATTACCTTTTATTTATATTGCTGAGACATGTCTATTTTTTTTCTTTACTTTCTAACTATTGGGCAAATGGAATTAGAGGGGAATTTTACCATTTATTTACATTCTGGTCTTATATGATCCATGTAATATGTCTTTATTTCTTATACTGAGTCATACTTAGGGTGTTAAACTTGTATACCGACTTTTGTTATAAAGGTGCTTAATGATAATATAAATCATTTACATTTATCTCTTGAAAGAGCTAAGCTATGCAAATGGTTTTGATAGCACTCTGCAGAGGTGGGTGCTATCAAAAAAGAACATCCCCTTTCACAGTTTGTGAAGCCTTCCAGGCTGCTGTATGTCCATGTTATTTCTTTTCTGTACACTCCTCTGTTAAGAGATTGGGATGCTTTCCTTTTGATCATGCAAAGTATACAAAATTTCCTGGTTTTGGAGTCCTTTTCTACAAATGAAGGGATGATAGCTGGATTTGCTGCCAGTGTACAGGCAAGTGGTAACCTGATATTTATATCCTAGGATGGGGAACATGGAGGACATTACTAATTTCTAGTTTTTACAACAAAATGTAACATTATTTCATTATTTTGGTCAACTTTAGTTGAACATCACCTACACTGGTCTGCAGTGCATGCAACATTCCTAGCTTACAGCTTTGTCTAGATTTGTATCTGCCTGGACTTAAGTATCCTGAGAACCTGTGACTTGGGGACTGGATATGTTACACATTATTCATGCCGTCATAGTACAGCCAGCAGAACAGACAAAGTGTTTGTTTAGAAGGATCTTTTGGGCTATCTACAGTCTTTCTCTCTGATATCATGTCCATATTTGGGCCATAGTGCTCTTGCTCTGAATTTGAAATCTCTTGAGATTCTCCCACCTATGTACTGATGAGTGCTGCCATGTTATGGCAGAAAACTAGAAATTATGGACCTTGCTCAGTCATTCATCAGGAGTTTTTTCAATTCCACAATTAATCTCTTGGGAACACTTATAAGTGTTTTATCCATGCTTTATTTCATATTAAGGTGACTGGTTTAAGGCAGCCTTTGAAAAGCAGCCTTCCGATTTCTCAACTGAATATTATAAGTGAAGCACAACTGGCTATGTGAATTTGCCAAATGGATTTATAAGTGACCGGCAAGAGATTAAGAGTAAGAATAATGCTATCCTAAATATAAAAACAGAAATTGCCTTGGACCACCTCAGGCTGTAATATCACAGGGCTTCTCCAGTAGTGTGCAGGCATTTGGAGAGGAGATATAAAGCCACTGCATCACACAGCAGTCTTCCACTTTTGCAGAATTCATATTTTGGTGCTCTGAGTGTCTTGACAGTAGGGAGATTATCTTTTTTCTGTACTTAATATACTTATTTCCATCAGTATATCAGCCAACTACCAGTGCTTTTAAATTCTCAGAAGAGCAATGCGATCCTCAAAAATGCCTTTCAAGCTACTCCCATACTTTTCTCTCAGGAACTCAAAAAGATGGCTCCACTAACCAAGGAGGACAGGCTTCAGACTTCATGCTTAATAAAGCCCAAGGAAAATTTAATCTTACAAGTAAATTATATAAGGTTCTTCCTTCCCAAGATCTCAGTCTTTTGTGGAAACGTATAACTGCTTTGTTACTTGAGGGGTCATGCCCCATCATGGAAGCTTTAGAATAAGGGACACCAGTGATGAACCTGAAAACACTAGACAGTTACAGACCTTTATCCTTATCTAATATAAATTTTAAATCTTTTATGCTGACTATATTTAAACCACATGTGCCTAGTATTGTCCATTTAGATCAAGTAGGGTTTGTCAACAACCATCCTGCCTGAGAAAATGCCATAATTGTTGCATTATGACTGGAAATTAAAAATGAGCAAGCTGGACCTTGGGCTTTGCTGTCACTGAATGTCAAAAGATCTTTTTACTACAGTAAGTGGCTTACTTCTTTGCAGTTGTGAAAAATTTAAAATTTTCAGATTATCTTTTACTTATACTTATTTCTCGTCTTTCAAATCACATAGCAACAGTTAAACTGGGTCTTTATCTTACTCTGTCCTTTCCTCTTTTGAGGTGCTTCGGCTAGGCTGCCCATTAGCTCCTCTTCGGTCTATTTTATCCATCTCAAATTTGTCATTTACTTTATGGACACATTTGTCTTCCCAGGTTCAGAGCAGGGAAGATGGTAAGCTACTAGAATAGATGATGCTCTTCTGAAGAAACTTTGGAGCCTTCCATAGGAAACCAGTACAAAGGTTCAGTTGGAGTTGAACACCAAGGGAAGAAACAGGAAACTGTGGCAACTCTGACACAGTCAATGTTGTGGAGTGATAGGCCAGTGAGTTCCCATATGAAAAAGCAAAGGATGACACAGGGAGAAACTGAAGAGAATGTGGTACAAGAAGAAGCTCTTGAACTGTCTATAGAAGGCCCGCAGGAAATGGAGAACAAAGAATTTGCCCTCAGTTTAGAAGAAAATGATCTAAAGGAAGAGTTTCTTGATTTAATGGAGATGGACAGACATATTAAAATCAATGAAAGAAACAGACTACAAAAAGTTAGAAGTTTGATAAAACAAATGAACACTAATTAATACAGTTCATAGAGATTCATGCACTATAACAGAAGTAAGTAGGGTATATGACTGTGCAGCTAAATTAAGAACAGATAACACAAAACACAAAAACACAGGACAGTAAGAGAAAGGAAAAAGAGAAATCAAATGCCATCATGGAAGTATCAAATAGAGAAAACTATAAAGCAATTAAGACAAGAAGTGTCACTGTTAGAAGAGTATAGATGTGGGAACAGATCAACAAAAATACTCAGAAAGATAAACGTAATAAAAGCAATGCCCAGTATCAGAACAGATCAGGATCTATCATGCAGTATCAAAAACAATAAACTAAATATATCAGCACAGGAAGTAAAACTTAGAAAATATGCAGATAAATATGAAATAAAAGAACAAAATAAGCAATTTATTGATGATCCAAAAAAGGTTTATTGAGAATTGGGAAACAAGGCAAAAGGAATTGAAACATCACCAAAAAAAGAAGAAATATATACATTTTAGAGAAATATCTATAAAGATCCTGTGGAACATAACAAAGATGCTAAATGGAGAGAAGGAGTAAAAGAAAGAATAAGAAGTTTGAAGGTACGGGATATGAAATGGGATGAAGTAACAGCCAGAGAGATTGAAACAAAGTTAAGAAAAGCTCTTAATTGAATAATCCCAATTTAACTTCTTGCTAAAAGGGTTAACATCTTGACATGAAGATTTAGCCATGAGTAAGAACTATTTATATGTGCACCCTGAACAGACACCAACCTGTATAACAACAGGAAAAACAATACTCCTACTTAAGAGCAAACCTGCAAGCTATCCTAAAAACTATCGACTGATAACTTGCCTTCCAACAACATATAAACTATACAATGGAATTGATGTCGACAGAGTTTATAGTCATTTAGAAGAAAACTCACCAATGACAACAGAACAAAAGGGTAAAAAAAGAAAGTCATATGGAACAAAGGATCATTTGTTATTAAATAAAGTCATAATGGAAAACTGTAAAAGGGGGAAAAATCTCAGTATGGCATGGATAGACTACAAAAAAACATTTGACAGTATCCCACATTCATGGATAAAAGAGTGCTTGAAATGTATAAGCAGGAGTGACCTTAGGTCAACTGGTGCCCTAGGCAAAAGGGCTCCACAGTGCCCCCCACCACACCACCCAGTGCCCCCATCCTGGTCTACCTACATTAAATAAATACTGAAAAAGCATCCCTGCTAGAGCGGTGCCCTAGGCGGCCGCCTAGTTGGCCTATGCCTAAGGCCGGCCATGTGTATAAGATACATTCTGCACTGATCAATTACATTATGGTAACCATGAAATGGTGACAAACCACTTTGCAGTTAAACCATGATAAAGGACAAAATATAACTCCAGGAATAATAATTCAAAGGAGGATATTCCGGGGTGACTCTTTGTCTTGCACTTAACCCATTCAGCTGTCAGCTTAACAGATTAGGTCATGGCTACAATTCTGTTCCCAGAAAACAACAAAGTATAAAGGCTTCTCATCTTCTTTTTGTGGATGATTTAAAATTGTATAGTTCATCAGACGAGGAACTGAAAGCACAACTACAAGTGGTCAAAATTTTTCAGATGATATAAGAATGTTATTTGGTCCTGATTAATTTGCGAAACCAACCTTTAAAGCAGGAAAGCTGCAGCACCAAGAAAACATCAGTTTAGGACAGGAATGTGATATAAAAGAACTTGACCAAGAAGGAGAGTATAAATATTTGGGAACTGATAAAGGATCAATAATAAAACATGAACAAATGTGAATAAAACTTGGGAATATTTTAGAAGACTAAAATTAATACTGAAAACACTGTTGACATCTAGGAACAAAGTCAAAGCTATAAACCAATTTGTTCTTCCTGTCCTAACTTACAGTTTTGGAGTGATTGACTGGCCCCACTGAAGAAACTATGGGCCTCCTCAAAATTGATTACATGTATAGAGCTGCAATCGTAGGACTACATATATATATATATATATATATATATATATATATATATATATATATATACTGACCTCACAGGAGCCAAATGTAGTGAAAGTTTTAAAGCATAAGGAAAATAGGTCTAAAATGACTTCCTTGCTTAGTTTAGCAGAAGCATATCGGTGTCATACAGAATGCAAATTAAACCAGAAGTAGATAAAAATCAGGCAGCAGCAGCTGAATGTGCTAAAAAACAAAAGAAAGAATATAAAGTGAAGGATTAGATGAGAAGGCAAGAAATGCGGAAAATGTATAAATACAGTTGCAAGTATAGAAAACTCTTGGAACAACCTCATGTTGATCAGGACTGAAGACAGACATGGTTAAGGAGAGGTGAATTTAAACCAAATGATGAAAGGTTAATAGTGGCGGCCCAAGACAGTGAACTACATACACATTGCATTACAAAGTCCATTGAACATGTGGGAGAAACAGACAAATGTAGGTTTAGTAAAAAAGAATTGGAAACAGACGCACATCTTGTTACTGGTTGTGATATACTAATGGCAGAAAGACTGTATACTTAAAGACATAATAATGTGGCAAGACTGTTGCATTGGGGATTGTGCAAACATTATAATATTGAAGTAGCTGAAAAACACTGGAAACATCAGCCGCAAAGTATTATAGAAATGATGACATTTATATCACATTGGATCACCCATTACCAACAGTTCAAAAAAATAGATGTGAGAAAACCAGATATAGTAGTCCATATAAAGAACACAAAAATAGCATTGATCATTGAAATTGCTGCACCCAGTTACTACAGTGTCTTATGTACAGAGAGACACAAAGTCATAAAATACCAAGGTTTGCAGGGAGAAATGAGGGCAATATGGAAAAAGAATACCCAGACAGTTCCAATAGTAGTAGAAGCAACTGGTCTTATGAAAAAATAATTTGCAGTCTTGCTTAGATATGTTACTCATACATGTGACTACATATGAATTGCAAAAGGAGTCATTACTGGGCACATTGTGAGTGCTGAGAAGAGCATTCTGGCTAACATCAAAGATTAAAACAATAATAATTTCATGAACTTTAATCATACTTTGACTGAGGAATGGGGTCCATTCCTGTTGTGGTATTAGAAACCCAAAAGACTTGGGAAAATTAAAAAAAAATATTAACCATGTTTTTTTTACCTCATTTCTATTATCCCCATAATCTGGGCACTATTCAAAATAGCAGGAAATTTCAAAGGAAAAATGTCAGAAAAATGTCAGCCCTATTAAAACTATATTTCTAACCACTTTGCATTTTTAAAGAACAATTTAAATTTGATTAAAATCTTCCTAATTTTAAATACATATTTATTACCCATATTCATGTATTTACTAGAGATTTCAGTTGTGAAGTTATTCAACATATTGTAGCAATTCAGCTAAAGCAATGGATTTCTTAGTACTTGCCCTTACAATTATGCATAGGTCTAATTAAAATTATGGTGTATCTAAAATGCTTTTTATATTGCAGGTACTTCCCTTCATTATTCATTTAAGATTTTGTGCAGATGGGAACAGGCTAATCTTGGCATTTCTGTGGCCTGCAGGGTATCCACTTGTATCATTCTCACAACACTACTGTCTTAAACAAGGTTTATGTATTCTTAACTTAAGGAGTTTTTACCAATCTAATATATTATTGTTTTTGCTGCAGTGATGTCATGTAGAAGGTCAGTCTTCCTCCATTCCCTACATTGCAAACCTGTGCAGTAGGCTATGCCAAGGACAAGAAATGAATTATTGCATCACATTTAGTTAATACTATCTATTTCCTTTTCAGAAATATTGTTCATACTATAAACACCACCAGAATTTTCTCTTTTATGATTTTCCTCTAGAAGAGCTCCTAGGTTCATTGGCTCATTTAAGCTCTTTTGCATTCAACCAATGCTGGCCAAGTAACCTTAAAATATATTAGCAATAGTTTATTGATTGCACTCCAAATAAATCAGTCCCTCTAGTCTTGTACTGATATTAAGTATGCCATTTGCAGTACTACCAACTTAGGCAGTTTCTTATAACTACACTAAAGGCAACAGAGACCCCTTTATATATATCTTCCTTATATTTTAGCATTTAAGACTGAAATTACAGAGGGCAAGGTGACTTCTGTGAATATTCTATCAAGACTGTAATACTTAGTTACTCAGGCTTGTTATGCTACAGGAACACCAGAGTTAGCCACTCAGTGGTATAGAGAAAATACCCCTCCAGCAGGCACTGAAGATATTCAGTACATTTTGTCTGTCTGTCTTAAAGTATGCACGACAAGTTAGTAGAGACATTTTGTGTGGAAATGGTTTCATTGTCTTCTTTATATTTTTGGCTGTGATTTTCTTAGGACTCCTAATCTATGGTAGCAATATTAGGATGCTGCCTTGGGTTCATGGCTACACATTTTTGAGAATGTCCTTAGCTGGAAAGATAATATTGCAATATGAGGAAGGTTGCAGCATTTTGTTACATGAAAAGACTAGTGTATCTTCTGACAACTTTCTGTATCAACTTCATCCCTACAAAACAAAAGTTTCTATCCACCTCCTTTGCATGTTATTTTTCCGAGTTAAGAAAGGTATTACAAGGTTACTGAACTCCCCCTTTTCTCCTGAAATGAATGATTGTTAAGCAATACATGAGCAAAATTATTGTTTGGAACTTGGGGTTACTAGGTAAGGTGATGTAAATGCAAAATTCTGAATTTGCTGAACACCCTACAAAAATCATCATGAGCTCCAGTCATAGTAAAGATGATCATATGGACTTAATCATGTAGTGTAAGGTATGTGTGGATTGCTTTCTATCATCTTTTCTCAGCTACCCTAATCTTTCTGTAATTTAGATTATCCCTTTGATTCTCTTGTCCCATTCACTTCCTAAACTGTATATTCTTTTTCAAAGTATATATATATATATATATATATATATGTGTGTGTGTGTGTGTGTGTGTGTGTATGTATGTATATATACCCATATATATTATGTTTACTGCTTTTTTTCTATTCTTACTAAAGTATGTTTTTGCCATTCTTATGTAATATATCAGTTTGTTTTTCAAATTATTAATTCTTATACCAATATTATTGTTTATGAGTGTTAATGTGTGCTGGTTTACAACAAATTAACATGTCAAGTTACTGTAAAAAAAATCTGAAAATAAAGTTAGACAAAGTTCTACAAAAAAGTTAAAAGGTAAAGCTAATCTGAAATTGAACTAATTTATTAGTAATGTAGTTCAACAATAATTTATTTACTTCAAAAGGACTAAAAGCATTGTTCAAAGGATTTCCAGAATTGTATCACATCACTTCTTAAGTCCAGTAAGCATGTAATTTTTCTCACTATAAAACAAGCAAATTGCAGAATTATTTAGCCAGCAATGTAGAAAAGCCACACATCAGCCAAGAGTCCTGTTTCCGAAAGGCTGAACTGATTAGTGTTACACTGATAAGGGATGCATTTTCTGAAGTGCTGTGATGCAGAATGTCATCCTTCCTAACAACGTAACATTGCTGTAACATCAGACTGAGGGAGCAGCCATGAAGAGGGCTTAGTGATTAATGGGTAGGGATTCCTGTGTTAAAAATTGCAATGTTGCTGTAGCTACACAGTTAAACTAAAACAACACTATTGTTTTCACAGTGAACTTACTGCACAGAATTGAAGGGGAACACCTGAAATGTTATACAACAATGAGTCACAAGGCTGCTGGATCTCCAGTTCAGCATCTTCAGCTGTTTTTTCTGGTTTACTCATTAGTCCAGTGAGGGTACTAAGGTTAAACAGATTATACTTAATAGTGCCTTACATTTAGTACAGCCGATTCTTTAATTTCATATTAGGCCATTTCTGATTGAACTTACAACTATCATTTGTGGCTAGGTGTAACATTTTCTGAATCCCACCCTTAGCCTCTACTGCTCACTAACTTTGTTGCCACTCCACTGAACTACATGATTTTTCTGTACTATGGTCATTAAGCCCAAAAGCAGCTGATAGACGAAATAAAAAAATAATGCTTGGAATCAGCAAGACAGCTTCTCCTGCTGCTGATGACTTGCCACCACAGTATCTGAAACTAACCAGTCAGTTTGTTAATGAATCAACCAAACAGCTAATAAATTAAAGTAAAAAAAAAAAAAGAAGCATGGTTATTATGGTTTGGAGGAAAGCATGCAGTCTTCAGTTCTCAAAGGGCTCATACAAATCTCTTGGGCAATTGTAAATATATCCCTTGTCTTAGCTTGTTTGGTAGTGTCTTATAAAGACTTCTTCAGAATCAGTTTCTCATATACCTTACATGCAATTCTATTTTGTTGAATATTCCATACAGATTTCAGCAAGGCACAGTATACAAACTTACCCTTTTTCTAGATTTTTCCAAAGCGTCTGACAATGAAATTATGATAAATAACCATATGGAGTGTTGGAGCATGCCATATCCAAAAACAATTTAAAATGATTAAATAATGCCCTGCAGAGCACAAAGCAGATGGTAGCTTGATAGCGGAAGTACAAGGACCAATCATGAATAATTTGGCTTTTAACCTTTACATTACTATCCCATGGTAGCACTTCAAAGTGAAATGTATGATGTAGTATGCTGATAAATGTTCCTTTTTACTCAGATACGGGTCTGGCAGTACTAGAAGACACAACAAGAAATAATTTGTAGTCATTTTTATTCTGACGTCAAGGTTATACTCTGATAGTAAACATTGCAAAGAGTAAAGATGTGGTTATGATTAATAAAATATCCCCTTGGACTCAGCCTCTGTAATAACATTAACTTACATTGATTCCAGTACTGTTGATTAATATGATTTTCAAGTAGTATTTTGAGTAAGCTAACCAAACAAAATGGTATTTGGCAAACTGAAAGAATATAGAACCATTCATCTGTGCCAGGTTTATCCCCCATGCCCTCTGTGCAGGGAATGAACCACTGCACACCTAAATTTTTTATTCAAACCTCAACTTCCAGCATCTTGAGAGAAATACCAATGTACTTGATGAAGTAAATTCAGATCTGGACTGCTGCCAAGCAGCAACCTGTAATATATGTTACAAAGACGTGTCTGGAGTGTTTCTCCCCAGGCCTCCACTGAAAATTGGCTTTGTTCCAAGTTGGACTTTCCCGGTAAACAAATGTTAAATAAATATTGATTGCTGGCATCTGATTTAACATGATTAAAACATTTTGTAAGGGAAATTCACCCCAACCTCCACAATCTCTGAAATGGGGAAGATGCACCCCCAAAACATACTACTGCCAATTCCACCATACTAGCAATTACAGTTTCAACAAAATGGAACTGCAATTTTAATTCTTGCAAACATAAAAGAAACCCATGTAGATGCTGTTTAGCAAACAGTGAAGGCACAACTACTAAAAATGTTCGCAGAACAAATTCCAGAGCATTATTCCTGATTTGAAGATCACAACAGATGACCAGAGCAAGGCAGTTTATTCCAACTAATAGGACTGCTGTACTGATTTAAGCAGGTCCTGACCTATTGGTCAGCTACTTGCATGATATAATTAATAAGGAAATGTAAGTGTACAGTAATATATAGAGATTGCTGCAAAGAGGATGTCAGTTTCCTCAACAAACAGTAACCGCAGAATTAAGTAAAGTAGAGGTACATGCAGGGCATGCCGGACCTTCTGTATAGGAGATGTGCAAGCTTTACCATCAAAAACATTTTACTAATAAACAGCTCAATCATTTCAAGCAATGTTTTGTGGCATTCACACATACATTTCTGTTCCTCAGTGACTTAAATCCCCTTCAAGTCAGTGAATTAAGAGAAGTATTCCTCTGTCATTATCATTTTAAATCTAATGTCTGGAATTGTTACTCTGCCCAACCTTGCTCAGCATAAACTGAACATAGTGGTCATATATTCTCACCAAACAGCAACATTTACTTCTGATGCTCACTACAAAACCTACCATTCATTTTACATACCATGACATTGCTAGCTTGATTTTGAATTCAGCAAACTCATGATGCATCTTATCTTAACCTACAAACTCCTATAACACCCCTGCACAGTTGTGGCTAACACTTTAAAACAATATATTCCGCCCTGAAAGCTGTGGCCAACCATTGTTTTCTTCCCAGGACTCGTAGTAGATATAGACTGCCTCCTTTCCTGACCATATTACTAGGCTGTGAAACTCTTTCCAGCTATGCTGTGTTTAGCTGCACTCCCTTATAAGGCCTCACTTGTTATATACTCGCTGCCATTTTTGAAATGTTCACCCTTTCCTCTCTGGTTAATCACTCCCAACACTCTGTTTATAACAGTCCTAGACAGAAGAAGAATCTTGTAATTACACTTGTCTGTTTTATCTTCTGCCATGTACAAATATAGCACATTTCAATACATGCTGTCTCTCTCTTTTTTCTCTTCATACTGTTAATATTGTAAATATTGGATATACCTTCTTTCAAACTCTGAATGCATGGTCTTTTCTGTTTATTTGTTTGTTTGTTTGTTTGTTTGTTTGTTTGTTTGTTTGTTTGTTTGTATTACCAGGCTGAACCCGAAAATGGTCCACATGGGTAAGCATTCTACGCTGGTTAACAATTAAAATAAATTAAGCAGATGTTCTATCTTAGTTGCCTTGGTAAATTTCCTTAATTTGGAGGAATTATTAGCTGATTAAGGCATCAGAATAACACAGAAGACTCATTACATTTCAAAAGGTTCAAATGCTCATCTCATCTATTGAGTTCCTTTTATTGTTCCAATTCTCATTTTTAATTTGAACCTATTGCTGTGCCTGTACAATGCATAATCATTCATTTATATGCATAATAATTAATTTACATGCATAATCATCATTTCTCACATACGTTGTAACTTGTATCTATAGACAGCTTTGTATATTTTTATACCAAGGTCTCTCCATGTAGACAGTTTTGTTTATGTCCTTATGCCCATCGACATCCCTTGGATGAAGTGCTTAGTATTTACTATAATCATGTTATCCACCCCATTTCTCCACTGAAAAGTGAGCTCTGCCAAAATAGACACACCCAGTTCATAGTGTATTATAGTCATATCTCCAATCTAAACCATGCTGGTATGTATTTGAGAAATTGAGATAAACAACATAACTTCCACAGCAAAGCTTTATTGGTGAATTTTGACATCCATTTCAAGGATGTATAATAGATGGTTATGATCACAGATTAATTCATAAATGTTTTCTAATACATGAAGAGTTGTAGCTGCCTGTCTTATAGCTTTAGTCTGTGTGCAGCATATTTTACAGATGTTGATGATTCTCACTGCACTTCATATCTGACTGTCATTGATATGCCAGTCTGAGTTTTGCTACAGCTTTCAAAGCTGTAATTTGGTTACATATGCAGATGTGTGGTGAAGGCTATCTCCATGTCAGTTTCAGTTTATTTTATAACAGCCTGGTTCATATGTAAGAACCTGGCTTGAAAAACGCAGGATTATAACCAGGTTGCTAATCATACCCAAACTGTTAATTGTTCAAAAACGGATTCAGGGAATTCACCTTTAAACGAAAACCTGATTACTTTATTGGATCTATTTTGAGAATACATTAAGACATGGTTAATGGTCAGAGGCATACTATTAACTATTCATAACATATGAAGAGTCTTAGCTTCCTTAGTGTATTACAAGTTAAAATGTGTGACAGCTGCTTCACATATAATACTATCACACAAACTGCAGCCAGAAGTGAAGAATCCATCTAATCAACCAGCATCGTTACATTTGTTATGCACTTTGTTCTGACACTGGTTTATTGTTTGTGTGGCAGCGTAAAGTGTGTTAAGCATTTTAAAGCTGCTTGTAGGTTTCTGGTGCAGTTCTGTGGTGACTGCCATCTGTGTGTCTGGTTGCAGAAAGCTTAGTAATGATAGCCAAGGTTATAAATAAGAATCTCACTATAGGAAGCCTACTAATATTTAGGTTTCTAACTATGACCTTGATATAATAATTTTTTTCTTGATTTTGAAGCACAACTAGCACACTTCATGCATTAAACATTTGTTATATCTAGGTTATTTTACATATATCTGACCATGATAATTTATCTTCTTTTGTTTTCAAAATATAATCAATCTGATTTGTGTATTACATAAATGATGATAAAACTTGTTTTCCTTTATTTATATTGTTAAATAAGATTTCACATTATCTTTTATATAGAATTTTCACAATGAAGACTGTAAAGATGGGAACAATGCTTTAACAAAGAATAACTAAATCTATTTATTTGTATGGTAAATGTCTTTCAATGTTTCAGTCAGTATGTTGAAGCAACTAATCTCTTTCATCACCTTATTTAACGACATGCAAAACTGGAGGAGTAAGTCAAAGGCTTGGTGTGAAAATACTGTGTGAGCAAACTCATTGTAACTCCCTGTCACAAGTGCAAGATCCAATTCTATGAGCACAGACACTGGAAAAAAATGTGATCCACATACAAAACACTGAATTTGCTTATTTGGTTGATTGTCTTTTTAATTAAAATACTAGAATGCCTCATTCTTATGCATTTTATTTAAAAAAGAAACAAACAACAAAATATCAAAATATGGAAGATCCCAGTCAAAACTGCAGGACATCTTAAAATAAAATTATTTGAATTAAAAATTAAGCATCAACTCTTTTGGACTCCAGACAGACTGTTATATAAAGACAGGACATCAGGGACTTCCCAAAACTTTCCCTGGATTCAGTCACCCAGAAATCAGGAAAAGTATCTGGTGCTACACAACTTGGACAAGATAATCAAAGGTGTGTTAACATTGTCTCCAATCTGACCTATGAATTGCCAACAATCCCTCACCTGATTACTTGAAATGTCTAAGGAGGAGGATGTGTGTGATCTCAGCAGCTCTTTTTTTAAAACGCCTTTATTGAATTATCAGTTGTGACACAGGCAAATTTACATTCATATAAAAGTAAACAAACTATATTAACATAATAAATATTATACGTCACATATATTGCTATATATCATATAACCTAAGAAACATTACATAAATTATTCAATTCCTGCCTTTTTCTAAACAAGAAACATCTTTATTAAACCATCACTTATTACATAGACAATCATACTTTTATATAAATGAAAACAAACCACACCTACACAATCCTAGTTACACGCATTTTATATCACAAACCATGCTGACACTCCCAGCTGCAAACATTATACATTGCTTATAATCTACCCAATTTTTCTCACTCAAACAATACATAGCTCATTTAAGTCCTGCCACCTTTTAAACGCCATTCCTCTCTTGTATGTATCGTTCCCACAATTCCCATTTTTTCCTGTGTAGTTAGCTCCTACCCCTTTCTAAAGCTCTCAGTTCTAGTTGATTTATCTCTGTTACTATATTCACTGCTTCCCATATAGTTGGTTTAGATTTTGATTTACATTTTCTAGTAATTGCTTTTTTGGCAGCTATCATTATTAGACACAGAAATTCCTTACCATGTCTAGGCAATTCCAGTTCTGTATCATAACTCAAATAAATCATCTATCTTGTCAAACTAATCTACCCACCCAGCATCTCTGATAGTGCATCCCACATGAATCCTTAAAGTCCACCAACTCACTGTATTCCCATAAAATATATTCCCAGTTACCTCCTTCTTCCCCTTTACACCTCCAACATTTGCTGTCTGCATGAGGAAAAATTCTCTGGAGTCAGCTTGGAGTATAAAAATATCTATATAAACATTTCCAGGCAAAAATCTTAAATCTTCTAGATTATGTTGCATATTTTGGAGACGTATATATTTTCCCATTGTTTCTTTGTGAATTGTCCATCCAGTCTCTCTTCCCAATCCTTTCTAACCTCCTCTGACTGATTCTTAAAGTTATCATGCAATATTGTATATGCTCTACTAATTATTCATTTTTTAAAGGCAGCTCCTGTTCTAAATTCTTTTTAAAATGCTGCCAGTGCTGGTCTTTCATTTAACCCCGCCACCTATTTCTTTCTCTTTACCTATACACTGATATCAATCCCTGATAGGGAAGGCAATCTCTAACCTGCAGTCCAGATACATATTTGGCATCTTCCCATTCTATCATCATTCCCTCTCTAGTTATTTGCTCCCAATACCTTGGACTGTCATGCAATTTGCAAACATTCTCTTACAGAACCCACCCATCTCTTGACTGGGTATCCTCATTTCCACTTGCCTTCTTCCTGTCTCTCCTAAATCTTCTTCACCATTCCATCTCTTGTTTTTTCCACATGTAACTGAACCATTGAAATCTACTCTTCTTCATCTTTTCTGGAACTCAGGCTACTATGGCTTCTGCTGTAATGTCCTGTTTCTTCACCTCTACCACAGTGTACATCCCACCATCTATCTCAAGCACTTCATCTCCATTGGCTCAAGATTCCTGAACTGATCTGCCTTCACTGCTTAGGCTTTGGTGCCATACAGAAGCACTGGACACACCACTGTTTTGTACACCTTATTGACAATAGAATGTTTATTCTGTAGTCAACTGGAATACGCCTTTCTCTCCATGTCTCTATGAGTACCCTCAGGAGCAATTTCTCCTTTAACTCACTCAATATCTTGATCATATCTGCTGTGACTTCATCTGAGCCTGTTGGGTTTCCGTACTTCATTTCCTTAGTTTCTTTCTTTTTTTATACAACCTGTTTATACTGGTGGAATAGCAGTATAAATAGATTGTATAACAAAAGAAAGAAACTCATCCCCAGAAACAGCAAGGGCATTGCCCCGCAAGATAAAAACACATCCAACAATCTGAACAAGCAACTCAGGGTATTAGTCAAGCTCACCAATGCCAAATTTGAGATAAAAATATCCTCCCCAGCAAAGGACAATCATAAGCTGTCTTCAGTTGTACCCACAACTTTAAGGGTAACACCCAATAATGTGCCAAACTAATAGTGAATGGAAACACCTTTATGGAGCAAAAGGTCATAGAAACCTTACCGGCCAATAAATTTAGCTCACTACTTCCTGCCCCCATCACTCTAAGGAAATAGCCTCCACTATGTGTCCACCAACTATTACAAGGGAGCAGGTCCTCAATGCATAATCTAAGGCCAGTAACACTGATTTGGTGTGCCCTGATAATATCTCAGGATGCCTCTTTTAATTTCTCCAAGTCTTTTGGGTTTCTAATACCATGACTGGAATGGACCCCATTCCTAAGTCAAAGTATTATTAAAGTTCATGAATTTAGTATTGTTTCAATCTTTGTTGTTAGGCAGAAGTGCTCTTTGCAGCACTCGCAATGTGCCCAGTAATGACTCCTTCTGCAATTCGTATGGAGTTACATGTATCAGTAACATATCTAAATATGATTGTAGATTCTTTTTTATAAGACCCATTGTTCCTAATAATACTGGAACTGTCTGGGTATCTTTCTTCCACATTGCTGTCATTTCTGCCAGCAAATCCTGATATTTTATGACTTTGTGTCTCTCAGTACACAAGACACTATAGTCACTGAGTGTAGTGAATTCAGTGATCAATGCTACTTTTATCTTCTTTTTATGGACCACTATATCTGTTTTTCATGCATCTATCTTTTGAAATGTTGCTAATGGGTGATCCCATGTGATGCAGACCATCATTTTCTATGATATTTTGTGAATCATGTTTCCAAAGTTTTTCATCTACTTCAGTATTATAATATTTGCACAACCCCCAATGTAACGGTCTTGCCACATTATTTTGCCTTTCGGTATACAGTCTGTCTGCCATTAGTATGTCACAACCAGCAACAAGGTGTACAACTGTTTCCCAGTGCTGTTTTACAAAACCTACATTTGTCTGTTTCTCCCACATGTTCAACGGACTTTGTAAACCAACGTGTACATAGTCCACTATCTTGGGCTGCCAGACTTAACCTTTCATCTTTTGGTTTCAATTTGCCTCTCCTTAACCATTCCTGCATTCAATCCTGATCAACTATATTTATGCATTTTCCACATTTCTTGCCTTTTCAACTGATCTTTTACTTTATATTATTTTTGTTGTCTCTTAGCACATTCACTTGCTGCCTGAATTTTATTTACTTCTGGTTTGATTTCCATTCCCGCCTGACACCGATATTCTTCTGCTAGACTAAGCAGATAAGTCATCTTAGATTTATTATCCTCATGTTCCAAAACTTTCACTATGTTTGAGTCTTGTGAGGTCAGCAGATATGTATCCAGTCCCACCATTGCAGATCTATACATGTAATCAATTTCAAGGAGGCCCATACCTCCTTCTGAATGGGGAATATATAATCTTGGTATGCACTGATTTTTATAAATCATTTGATGAGCATGAAGCATCCTTCTTGTTTTCCTGTCTAATTTATCCAACACCTTTTAGGGCCAGTCAATCACTCCAACTCTGTAAATTAGGACAGGAATAGCAAATTGTTTTATAGCTTTAACTTTGCTCCCAGGTGTCAATGCTGTTTTCAGGATTAACTTAAGTCCTCTAAAATATTCTTTACTGAGTTTTATTTGAATTTGTTCATGTTTTATTGTTGATCCTTAATCAGTTCCCAAATATTTCTACACTCCCTCTTGCTCAAGTTCTTTTATATCACATTATTGTCCGAAATTGATGTTTTCTTGGTGCTGCAGCTTTCCTGCTTTAAAGGTTGCTTTTGCACATTTACCAAGACCAAATGATATTCTTATATCATCTGAAAACATTTTGACTACTTGCAGTTGTGCTTTCAGTTCCTCATCTGATGAGCTATACAGTTTTAAAAATCATCTACAAAGAGAAGATGAGAAGTCTTTACACTGTTGCTTTCTGGGAGTCAAATTATAGCCATGACCTAATCTGTTAAGCAGACATCTTAATGGGTTAAGGGCAAGGCAAAAGAGCAGCTGTGACAGAGTCACTCTGGAATATCTGCCTTTGAATTTTTATTCCTAGAATAATAATTTGTCCTTTATCCTGGCTTAACTGCAGAGTGGTTTGCCACTATTTCATGGTTGCTGTGATGTAATTTATCAGTGTAGGGTATATTTTATACATGTGTAAGCACTCTTTTAT
This sequence comes from Protopterus annectens, assembly GCF_019279795.1. NCBI lineage: Eukaryota > Metazoa > Chordata > Ceratodontiformes > Protopteridae > Protopterus > Protopterus annectens. The sequence continues at coordinate 418,723,631 of NC_056741.1, forward strand.
CCATGAATGTGGGATACAGTCAAATGCTTTTTTGTAGTCTATCCATGCCATACTTAGATTGTTTCCCTTTTTACAGTTCTCCACTATAACTTTATTTAACAACAAATGATCCTTTGTTCCATATGACTTTCTTTTATGACACTTTTGTTCTACTGCCATAATTGAGTTTTTTCTAAATGACTACAAACTCTGTCGGCATCAATTCCAATGTGTAGTTTATATGTCTTCGGAAGGCAAGTTATTGATCTATAATTTTTAGGGTGGCTTGCAGGTTCACTCTTAAGTAGGAGCATTGTTTTCCTGTTGTTAGCCAGGTTGGTGTCTGTTCAGGGTGCACATACAAATAGTTCTTACTCATGGCTAAATCTTGATGCAAAGAAGTTAGGCACTGCATCTGGGCCTGGGGTTTTCCAAACAGAGGCTTTTCTTAACTTTGTTTCAATCTCTCTGGCCGTTACTTCATCCCATTTCATGTCGTGTATATTTGAACTTCTTATTCTTTCTTTTACTTCTTCTATCCATTTAGCATTGTTGTTGTTACATTCCACAGGATCTTGCTCCAAAATGTATCTATTTCTTCTGTTTTCCATTTCATTGTAAAACTTTGTTGGGTCATCAATAAATTGCTTATTTTGTACTTTTCCTTTATATTTATCTATGTATCATATAAGTTTTTTCAGTCTGTGTTGATATTTGTAGTTTATTATTTGTGACAGTGCACAATAAACCTTGATCTGTTATAATACTGAACATTGCTTTATTCATATCTATCTTTCTGAGTATTTTTGTTGATCTGTTCCCTCTTCTATACTCTTCTAGTAGTGACACTTCTTGTCTTAATTGCTTTATAATTTTCTCTTTTCGATACTTCCATGATAGCATTTGATTTCTCCCCATCCTTTCCCTTACTACCCTATGTTCTTGTGTATGACTTTATCTGTTATTAATTTGGCTACACAGTAATGTATCCTATTTACTTCTATTATATCACATGAATCTTTATAGACAGTCCTAATTACTGTCTTTATTTGTTTTATCAAACTAGACTGCGGTGGTGGTGCTGCGGTAGCGTTGTTGCCTCACAGTAAGACGTTGTCCTGTTCGATTCTCAGCTAGAGCGTTTTCTGTGTGGAGACATGCGTGAATGGGCGTACCTTTGTTGAAGGTTGTGCATCAGGGCTGGCAACTTGGCATGTAAAAATCTACTGCCAATCATTAGCGGACCAGAGTTCTGCTGTGGCGACGCCTAACTGGGAAAAGCCAAAAGAAGACAGAAGACACTTGTTTTATCAAACTGCTAACTTTTGGGGTTTTATTGACTTTCTGCAGTCTATTTCTTTCATTAATCTTAATATGTCTATCCATCTCTATTAAATCATGCAACTCTTCTCTTAGATAATTTTCTTCTAAACTGAGAGCACATTCTTTGTTCTGCATTTCCTGCAGGCATTCTATAAAAACTTCCAGAGCATCTTCCTGTGCCACATTCTCTTCATTTTCGACATGTCATCCGTAGCTCTTCATATGGGAACTCACTGGCCTGTCACTCCACGACACTGACTGTGTGAGAGTTCCACAGTTTCCTGTTCCTTTCCTTACTGTATAGCTCCAACTGAACCTTTATACTGGTTTCCTGTGGGAGACTCCAAAGTATCTTCATATGTCAGCTGATTAGATGTTTCCCACACTACTGGTTTCTCTTTAATTTGGGTGTCTATTGCTCTATCCTGTTGTGTTGTTATGTGAGTTAAATTTTCTATGGTAAATCCTTCACTTTGCAGGTAATCCATAAACTCAGTTTCTATTTCTTCAACTTCTCCCTTACTAGTTCTCTTTTCTATTTTTACTCTTTGTTTTCTTATTTTTTTGTAATGTAAAATTTTCCATATTCAGATGTTTTTGCCTGTATTTCTTTTCAAATATCCTTGGTGTGCTCTTTTTGTATTGATTAGTTTTGCGTTCTCCTTGGCATAAATATTGCACCATATTAAATCTCTTTTTCTTTCCCATGCCCATATTTCTTCTTCAGATATCTCCTGCTCCTCTTATTCTTTTACGCTGGGGACTAGTTGTTCCATCATGTTGTGATATAACCTGTGTTAGACTTTCTAAACTGAATCCTTCACTTTGCAAATATTCCATAACTTCATCTTCTATTGTATTAAATTCTACCTGACTCATCTTCTACTCTACATTCCCTCTTTGTGATCTTATTATTTTATTGTGAAAGTTTCCATCTCCAAATGCCTTTGCCTGTATTTCTCTTGGAATATCTTTGGTGCTGCCTTTTTTTGTGTTGATACATTTGGCTTTCTCCTTTGCATAAATATTGCACCATATCAGATATCTCTTTTTCCCCATGTCCATATTTCTTTTTTATACATTTTAAATGTGTTTAAATTTTGTTCTTTATGTTTTGGCACTTCCTAAGTCACTTCTTTTTCAAAACAGCACAAGGTTTCTTGGTCTATATAGTGTTTTTCATGGATCTGTTGTATTATTAAACACAAATTTTTATTTGAAGCATCTGACAGTGTTCCTTGTGGAAGTATTTTTCTCTTCTAATTTGTCTCTTAATCTTTTTGTATATCTTTTGTCTGGAAAATTCTGGGCTTCTTGCATAATAGTAACAATATATAATTTCTTTCTTATCCTCAGTAGCCCACTCTATCATCTGTATGGCTCTTTTTTGGCCTATCAGTTTTTGTGATTTTTGTGGACTGCTACTTCCTTCTACAAAGGGGGGTGCTATCCTCTCCCTGGGCCAGAACTAGCCCCACTGTAGGAACATTTCCGTGTCTTGAGGATTCTACACTGTCATTTTTTCAGTCCTGGTAACAGTGTGCCTACCAGGATTGGGCATTTTTTTATCCTGAGGCTTGTTTATCTTCTTTATTTTTTAATCTACTTCTGTCCATAATATACGCTATATAAAATACCTTCTATATATCAGTGTGATCTTGGTGAGATTTTGTGAAAAACAAGGTCCATCTTGTGAAAGTACTCCCCAAGACTTGAGGATGACTATAGTTCCAGCAATACTTCTCTCCTTTTGCTGATTCTATCATCTCTCCATTTGGACCCCCTCCTGAATAGCATGAAGCATGACCTGTCAGACCCACTGGAATTAGCATGAAACATGACCTGTCAAGCCCACTAGAATCTCTGTTTAACCATATCTTCCAACAGACTTCATGCCTAACAAATGGAGGACTGCAATAGTTGCCCCTCCACACAAGAGTGGACCTTCCATAGACCTGGAGAATGACAGACCCATAAGTCTGGCTAGTCTTATATACAAGGCCATGGATAGCATTATCATGGATCTGATAAACAATGACATAAAAAATCTGCAGACACTGGATCCCACTGAATTTGGTTTTTGTCAAGGGCAGGTCATGCCTACTTAACCTGGATGACATCTTTAAGAAGACATTTATTGTCATTCATTTGAATACCAGGAACGTCTGACTGGGTAGGTGCCCATTTTCAGTGGTTGCTTGAGGAGAAAATGTTTAATGTATTACAAAAACATTTTAGGAACAATAATAGTGCAATCTTCAAAAATAATACAAAAACATCTGCAGTTTAAATAATTATACCAATTACATAACATGAAAACATTGGTTAAGACTAGATACAACTTATATGATGATGATTTAATATTTAGAGAAGTTTTCGCTAAATAAGAGGCAATAAAGGCAAGTTAGTATAATAAAAAGCATAATTGCAATATGATGTGGGAGAAAAACAGGCTTTTGGTATATTTAGATAGAAAGTCAGGGGAGAGAAATTGATAGAAGTAAGGAAGTGAGTAAAGAATGGAGAGTAAGCAGATGTGAGGTATGAATAGTTACTTGTTTAGATTTAGGTATATAGCGTATCCAGAGGTTGGGCAAGAACAGAGCCAAATTTTGGCTAAAAAGTCTTTTAGAATAGGTTTACAGGGCTGGAGAGAGGGTATTCACCTGATGCATATATGTAAGGAGTTGCAGGCCTTGGCAACATGGTATCAGTACAGGCCATCCACAGCAGATCTGATAGGTTTGTGGACAGAGAGGTGTTTTTGGTTCATTAGAACATAGCTCTATAGAATGGTATTTAATATTGAACAAGCAGATAGATGCTGGATAATTTTATAGGGGATAAGAAGCTGTGTATATATTAGTTGATGGCGTGGTTTTAAACAATTTAGGTTTTTAGTGCTATGCGGTAGTGGATTCTGAAAGGGGTGTTAGCTGCAAATTTATCCACTTTATTATAGCATTGTTCAAGTTTTGCTTTTGTAACGCCAGGGGTTTAGTAAGGATGGGAGCACCATAGAGTATTGAGGGTAGAACGTAAGTAGCACAATTGTACTTTAATTTGTATTGGTGAGAAACTTTTGGCTCTGTAAAGCATCCCTAGTTTTGGTGAGGTTTTTTTATGCAATTTTGTGTATGCAAGTCAAACTTAAGATTATCCTCCATTATCATCCCTAATAATATCCTATGAGAAGTGATTTTAATGTTGTATTCTTAAGAGACAGGATTTTATTTTATTTTATTTTATTTTACGGCAGTGGAATCTGGGGCGAAAACAAGTAGTGTGTTGCTTTTTGGGGAGAGATTGAGCATGAGTTGTGAGTTACAAAGCTATTTCAGTGACTTCTAAAGCTTGCTAGGAGATGTGCCAGGTTGCCTGATGGCAGCTGCACATGATTGTGGAGTCATCTGTGTATTGTATTAGGGAAGCCTGTTGTGTTGATGCATGGAGGGTGTTGGTGAGGATGTTAAAGAGGAGTGGACCAAGGATAGAGCCTTGTGATGCACTGGTTTTGACTGGGAAGTATGGAGAGAGGGTGGAGTACCATTTTACTGATAGATATCTATTGGACAAGTAGTTTTTGAAGCATAGAAGGATGGGTTGAGATACACTTAGTGAGGACATCTGAAGTAGAACTTTGCAGTGACAAACTGTATTGAAGACTTCAGCCAATTCTCGACATAAGGAAGATAAACATTTGCCATAATCTCTAGTTTTATTGACAATATCTAAAAAGATTAGAAGTGGAGTGTTAGTAATATGAGAGGGACTGAAGCCATGTTATGTGGAGAATAGAAGTTTTTCCTGCAGTAGGTAGTTTAGGAATTGTTTCTTTGTATATTTTTCAAGTATTTTGGAGAGAGGGATAAGATTGCTATAGGTCTAAAGTTATGTCATGTCTGTTGAATTTCTTCCTTTGTGTACAGGGATAATGTGTGATTTGTTCAACATAATACTTCACCTGGGCATTGTAGGTAAACTTAAAACATTAGGCATAAACCCATATGTTACCCGATGGATAGCTAGCTAGCTCACTGATAGGATACAAGCAATTAGGATAGGGGAATCCACCTGCACAAACAGGCCAGTCACTAGTGGAATCCCACAGGAATTGGTGCTGCAGCCTCTCTTTTTTGGCAACTACTTCGCTGAAAATAAGGCAAATGTCATTTCCCAGATGATTGCAAACTAGGCATGGTCATTGAATCCTCAAAATCACAGATAACCTTCAAAAGGGCCCGACACAAACAAACAACTGGTGCCACTGCCATGGACTAAAACTGAATATGAAAAATTGCATAATGGTACCCTTGGTAAAAGCAGCCACCCCTTCAAATTATGGCAATGATAATGCACCCCTAAAAGTAGACTTATTTGTCAGGGATCTGAGAACGTGTGTTGACAGTAACCTGACCTTTGGCCACCCTGGACAGAGTGGTGAGAAAGTCATTCTACATTGAACAATCTATAAGTAAAGGCATGGCATCCATGTCCAAGGAGGTCATTGTTCCACTGTACTCGTCGCTTATCAGGCCAGTCATTGAGTGTAATGCACCCTTTGGCATGTTCCTGACCAACCACTTTAACAGCTTGAGAGACCACAGAAATTCCTCACAAAAAGAGTACAGAAAGTAAAGAACAAGTCCGATACAGACCATCTCAAAGCCTTATCCCTGTACTCAGTCGCCTACAGACTGCTGTGTGGCAATCTATGCTTAGCCTACAAAGCATTCGCTGATCCCACACTGTTGGATCTGTTGCACATCTGTAATACAATTAGCATCAGCAATGCTCAATCTAATGACCTAAGACTCATTTGCGACATAAGCAGGATATGTTGGAGGGACAGGTATGTATCTCTAAGATTACACCTTCTCTGGACAGCCTTCCTATACATGTAAAGCAAAGCCTATGTCTAACTCTATTTAAATGTAAATTTGGACCAATGGATAGGAAATGGCAAATGTACTTCTGGTTTGGCACCTATACCCCTAACGGACAGGGGCAGCCTGTGAATACTTGACTTGTACAAGCCTATATCGAAACCATTATTTGGAGTATTGACACACATCAGCAATATTTAGGTAAATTTAGGGCAAGATTGGCTAGCCTAGTATCCACCTACAGACCTATGACCCTTAGCACTGTACTTACTTCTTTCTGTGGTGGGTTCTTCTTTCTTATACATTGCAGGATATGAAAGGAGCAGTGCAGCTTCTGTGGGGTTTTCTTCATTCCAAAGCTGCTAAAAGTACCCCTTCCATCTGCCTTTGATGTCCTGTGGACTCTTGAGAAGATTATTGCTGGCATTTCTTATGAATGGTTTCTGTTGACTATCTTTATCTTTCTGTTTTTGCCTTGCAATCTTATAGAGTTCCTTTGTACCATCTACTGAGTCACTTTCTAGAAGCTGCTAGATTTTCTCTGATGCCTTGTTCTTGGGCTTTGTGACTGCTCTCTTAGCCTCTTTCTTAGCCAACCAGTATTCCTTCTTAGCCTGGTCCATCTTTTCTAACTCCCATTTCTTCCTGCACTCTTTCTTTGTTTTGATAACTTCCTGGACCTCTGCATTTCACCACCAGCTTTTCTTGTGTACCTTATACTCATAACTGGTTTAAAACTATATATGTTCTATAGTTTTCACACATGCTGCTTTCAAACGCTGCCATTCTTCTTTGTTTCCTCAAATACATGCGAGAGATGCAACTATACGGCCAAACTGGAGGCTGAGCTCTCTCAACATAGCACTGGCAAGACCAGTCAGGAGGAGAAGGTTACCACACACACTATAGACCCAGTCTCACATAGTACCATCACAACCTCAAATCATACACATAAACACACAAAGACATACTCGGAGGCTCTGATCAAAAATCTACCAAAACAGCAGAGGCCACCAAAGCAGACACCCAAACAACCACCACCTCAGAACACAACACCTGCAACACATAGACCTCACAGTCAGAGTGTCAAACAGTCACAGCCCTTAAGGCCAAACACAATGCCAGACACACTAGTCATTGGTGACTCCATAGTCAGACACACTGGCGTCCGCTCACCAGACTGAGTAAGGAGAAGGTCACAGTAAGCTGCCTGTCGGGCGCTAGAATCCGCCACATAGCAAGCACTCAGGTCTCTCAACAGCAGGTACAAATGACTCAGTCATTGTCCACGCTGGTGTAAACGACCTGAGACGCACTCCTGGACTACATGAAAAGAGACATTGAGGAGCTCTCTGATTATGTAGCCCAGGCAGGTATGACCCTGACCTTGAGCAGTATCCTACCTTCACAAAGAATGATGCCACAATACAGAGATAAGATGATCAGCTTTAACAATTGGCTTAAACTCTGGTGTCATTCAAAGGGGATCAATGTCTGTCTGCCTGGGATGACATGCTGGACAAGCCACGCTGCTTCGCAAGGGACGGCTTGCACCTGTCACCCTGGGATTCGGATATTGGCAAAGGCTCTTGCCACCCCATAGTGCCTTTTTAGGCAAGGCTCAAATTCTAAACCTACCACCCTAGAACACAAAAAAGGAAAAAAAACTAAGGGTAATGCTGCTCAATGCCAGAAGTCTAAATCTCAAAATGCACGCACTCTAGGCCCTTCTCAGTATGGAGAACATCGATGTCTGTGCTGTGACAGAAACCTGGTTCAAGGCTCCTGAGAGCACTCCAGCACTATCAGGTTTTACCTCATATCATGCTCCCGCCCCAAAATCCGGACAATACCAAGAAAGGAGGGGGGTATCCATATTCATCAAGGACACCCACACCTCAAGACTGGTGGCAACGCACGATGCATCGGAGACCATCCAGGTGCAATTAACCATAGGCAAGACTGCTCTGCAAATTGTAGCATGTTACAGGCCACCCTCACAAACTCAGGAACCTCACATGGCCTTCCTGAAAACACTAGAGGGGATAAATGTATCACCAAACACCATCATACTAGGTGACTTCAATTACCCTAATATAGACTGGGAACACTACTCAAGCCCAAACGGTTAGCCCAAAAGTTCCTGGAATTCATAAACTCAAATGCCATGGAACAACTAGTCATCATCCCCACAAGAGGAGAAAACATACTTGATCTCATCATCACGAACATGGGAGCACAATGTTCAACACCGAGTATACCCCTCACTGGTGAGATCAGATCACAAACTAATCTCGCTGGAGGTCCTCATCCCACCTCCACCTGAAATAAAAGACCACAGTAAAGAACTTCTCGAAGCCGACTTCACACTTCTAAAGACTAGTGTGGTCTCCTTTAAGGCCCCCGAGCGGAAAACAGTACTCAAGCCGCTGAATCACTTACAAATGCCTTCTACCAGCACCTGCAGGACTGCATGGATAAGGCAATCCCAAGCAAAACAAAGACTCTTTGTACCAAAGGCAAGCGTCCAGTCTGGTGGACCCAGCCATAAACAAACTCTACAACAAAGGAGGAAGCTACTACAAGATAGAGCAAAATCCTTAAAAGGTAAGACACCCTTGATCACTATAAGTAAAAACTAAGAGCTCTCATAAAATCATCCAAAGCAAATTTTGAGAGAAAAATAGCTAAAGACTCAAAAGACAATCATAAGGCCTTCTTTAGCTATGTTAGAAACCTGGGAGGAAACTCCCAGATATGCTCAGAACTAGTTCAAAATGATGTGAAGATTACTGATCCTACAGACATTGCCAACATACTGGCTGACAGGTTCAGTGCAAACTTCTCCCAAAAGGAGAGATATCTATACCAAGCGATTGCAGCCCCCAAACATCTCCAACGCCCAAGTGAGAACTGCTCTCTCCAGCAAAACACAGCATCCATGGGACCTGATGGTGTCCCCGGCTGTGTGCTCCACGAACTCAACGAGGAATTAAACCCACAGCTAGGACAGCTGTTTAATCATAGTCTTACCTCTGGATACGTACCCAGGAGTGGCGACTGCAACTGTGGTCCCACTTCACAAAGGCGGTGCCTCCACCGACCCCGGAAATTACCGGCCCATTAGCTTGACAAGCCTTATCTGCAAAGCCATGGAGAGGATCATAATGGACCTCATAAATAAAGACATAGGGAATTTGCAGACTTTGGATCCATCCCAGTTTGGCTTTGTCAAAGGCAGATCATGCCTTCTAAACTTGGTTGACTTTTTTGAAATAGTCACCAAAGCCATTGATGAGGGAAAGGCAGTCCATACAGCCTACCTTGATCTGGCAAAGGCCTTCGATACAATACCCCACTCGGCTATCATTGAAAAACTCATCAGCTTAAATGTTAACCCATACATCACAAGATGGGTTGCAAACTGGCTGAGTGACAGAACCCACAGGGTCAGAGTTGCTGGCACCATGTCAGACTCAAAGCCTGTCACAAGTGGTGTACCACAGGGCTCAGTCCTGGGCCCACTCTTGTTTGGCATCTACTTTTCCGAAGTACAAGCAAACACAGGAGGGTTATGGCTGACAAAGTTTGCAGATGACTGCAAACTGGGCACCATAGTAGAAAACACATCTGACACAGATATCCTTCAGAAGGGTCTCACAGAAACGGATAACTGGTGCCAGAGCCATGGCCTAAAGTTAAATGCCAAAAAATGCATAGTCATACCCTTCAGGAAAAACAAGGTTACCCCTAGCTACCAAATAGATGGCAATCCACTGAGCACAGAAGAAGTTATCAGGACCTGGGGACCCAGGTTGATAGTAGTCTGTCATTCGACACCCATGTAGCTAAAGTAGTTAGGAAGACCTTCTACATTGCCCACCTTATCATGAAGGGATTCTCATCTAGATCAAGGAGGTCATAGTCTCCCTATACTCATCACTCATCAGACCAATGATTGAGTACAATGCCCCATTCGGAATGTATCTGACCCGACACTTGCAGCAGCTGGAGGCCACAAAGTTCCTCACCAAAAGGATAAAGGGTCTCAAACATCTGTCCTATGCTGCCCGACTGAAAGAACTCCAGCTCTATTCAGTCGCCTACCGCTGCTCAGAGGTGACCTTTGCCTAACATACAAGGCCATGTCAAACCCAGATTTGATGAATATGCTTCACCTCAAAAATCTAGATCCATCAGAGCCACAAGGGAGACTTAAACCTCGACACGGCTATTAATAGGACGTGCTGGAGGGATAGATTCATCACCCAAAGACTCCCTATGCTGTGGAACAAAATCCCGATATATGTGAGGCAGAGCACCTCGCTGGCCTTGTTCAAGAGAAATCTTGACCAATGGATGGGAGATCGCAGATATACCCCAGGGATTACCTCAGTGTCACTGCTCGACAGAGGCACAGCAAAATAATGGGTATAGTTCCCCATACTAAAGGGGTGGCATAAGCCACAAAACTATGGGCTAGGCTTGTAAATGCCCTCAGGCAGATAGCCTAGTATGAACCTATGAACCTATGAACCTATTTCTCCTTCTTCCTAAGGTGCTAGATCCATGAATATTTCCATGAATCCCTGTGTTTTCACTCCAATCAACTGGCAGGTCTTCAGCCTAGTCCATGTTCATAGGTTCATAGTTTCATAGGTTCATACTAGGCTATCTGCCCTAGGGCATTTATAAGCCTAGCCAGAGTGTGTTTGGCTTTGCCCCAAAAGAGCCCAAACCCCCCGCCTGGGCCCCCCTTGTTTCAAGAGATTAATTCTTGGGACTAAAAGAGTACAGAAAGTAAAGAACAAGTCCTATGCAGACCATCTCAAAGCCTTATCCCTGTACTCAGTCGCCTACAGACTGCTGTGTGGCAATCTATGCTTAGCCTACAAAGCATTCGCTGATCCAACACTGTTGGATCTGTTGCACATCTGTAATACAATTAGCATCAGCAATGCTCAATCTAATGACCTAAGACTCATTTGCGACATAAGCAGGATATGTTGGAGGGACAGGTATGTATCTCTAAGATTACACCTTCTCTGGACAGCCTTCCTATACATGTAAAGCAAAGCCTATGTCTAACTCTATTTAAATGTAAATTTGGACCAATGGATAGGAAATGGCAAATGTACTTCTGGTTTGGCGCCTATACCCCTAATGGACAGGGGCAGCCTGTGAATACTTGACTTGTACAAGCCTATATCGAAACCATTATTTGGAGTATTGACACACATCAGCAATATTTAGGTAAATTTAGGGCAAGATTGGCTAGCCTAGTATCCACCTACAGACCTATGACCCTTAGCACTATACTTACTTCTTTCTGTGGTGGGTTCTTCTTCCTTATACATTGCAGGATATGAAAGGAGCAGTGCAGCTTCTGTGGGGTTTTCTTCATTCCAAAGCTGCTAAAAGTACCCTTTCCATCTGCCTTTGATGTCCTGTGGACTCTTGAGAAGATTATTGCTGGCATTTCTTATGAATGGTTTCTGTTGACTATCTTTATCTTTCTGTTTTTGCCTTGCAATCTTATAGAGTTCCTTTGTACCATCTACTGAGTCACTTTCTAGAAGCTGCTAGATTTTCTCTGTTGCCTTGTTCTTGGGCTTTGTGACTGCTCTCTTAGCCTCTTTCTTAGCCAACCAGTATTCCTTCTTAGCCTGGTCCATCTTTTCTAACTCCCATTTCTTCCTGCACTCTTTCTTTGTTTTGATAACTTCCTGGACCTCTGCATTTCACCACCAGCTTTTCTTGTGTACCTTATACCCATAACTGGTTTAAAACTATATATGTTCTATAGTTTTCACACATGCTGCTTTGAAACGCTGCCATTCTTCTTTGTTTCCTCCATTTCTCCTTCTTCCTAAGGTGCTAGATCCATGAATATTTCCATGAATCCCTGTGTTTTCACTCCAATCAACTGGCAGGTCTTCAGCCTAGTCCATGTTCATAGGTTCATAGTTTCATAGGTTCATACTAGGCTATCTGCCCTAGGGCATTTATAAGCCTAGCCAGAGTGTGTTTGGCTTTCGCCACCCATTTTAAATTAATTTTGCTATGCCCTTTTTCGAGGTTAGTATACTGTGCCTCTGTCTAACAGTGACACAGAAGTGATACCCGGGGTAAACCTATGATCTCCCATCCACTGATCAAGATTCCTCTTGAAGAGAGTCAATGAGGGACTCTGCCTAACCTGGACTGGGATTTTATTCCAGAGTGAAGGGAGCCTCTGGGTTATGAATCTGTCCCTCGAGCATGTCCTATTTATTTCAGTACTGAGGTTCAAGTCTCTCGAGCGCGTAGCTCGATGGGATTTGGATTTTTTGAGGTGCAGCATGTCCCTTAATTCCAAGTTGGACATGACCTCATACGTCAGGCACAGGTCACCTCTGAGCACGCGTATACCACTGAGTAGAGCTGAAGTTTCTTTAACCGGGCAGCATATGGCATCTGTTTGAGCCCTTTAATCCTCTTGGTGAGGTACTTTTGGGGTTTTTCCAGTTGCTGCAGGTGTCTGGTAAGGTACATCCCAAAAGGGGCATTGTACTCAATTATGGGCCTGATGAGGGATGAGTAAAGAGGCACGATGACCTCCACTGATCTAGATGTGAATCCCTTCATGATTAGGTGGGCTATATAAAATGTTTTTCTAACCACTTTGGCCACATGGTTATCAAATGAGAGATTGCTATCAACTTGGGCCCCAGGTCCCTAATTACTTCTTCTGTACTTAATGGATTACCACCTATGTGGTAATTTGTGGGCACTTTGTTTTGCCAAAGGGATGACTATATACTTTTTGGCATTTAGCTTGAGGCCATGGCTCTGGCACCAGTTGTCTGTTTCTATGAGGCCCTTTTGGAGGATGCTTGTGTCGGCTGGAGAGTCAATTATGGCACCCAGTTTGCAGTCATCTGCAAACTTGGTCAGCCACAGTCCTTCCGTGTTGGCCTGTACCTCCGAGAAATATATACCGAACAAGAGAGGTCCCAGGACTGAGCCTTGTGGGACACCACTCGTTACTGGTTTGGAGTCTGACATGGCTCCAGCAATTCTAACCATGTGGGTTCTGTCCTTGAGCCAGTTTGCAACCCATCTAGTGACATAGGGGTTTATATTTAAGCTGGTGAGCTTATCTATAATGCCCGAGTGGGGTATTGTATCGAAGGCTTTTGTGAGGTCCAGGTAGGCTGTGTGGACCACCTTCCCCTCGTCAATGGCCTTGCTGACTGTTTCAAAGAAATCAACCAGGTTTAAGAGGCAGGATCTGCCCTTAACAAAGCCAAACTGGGTAGGATCCAGTGTCTGTAGGTCCCCAATATCTTTATTTATGAGGTCCATGATGATCCTTCCCATAGCTTTGCAGATCAAGCTAGTCAGGCTTATGGGGCAATAGTTTCCAGGATCCGTTGAGGCACCACCTTTGTGGAGAGGGACCACTGTTGCTGTATGCCACTCTTTGGGTACATATCCTGTAGTAAGGCTGAGATTGAACAATAGTTTTATGTTTGGGTTTAGCTCTTCTTGGAGTTCATGTAGGTTGCAGCCCGGGACACCGTCTGGTCCCATTGATGCTGTGTTTTTTGCTTTGGAGAGGGCGGCTCTTACCTGAGCATCTGAGATGTCAGGGGGGCAGCACTCTGCTGGGATAGATATTTGCCCTTTTGGTGGGGAGGGGGGGAGAAGTTTGCACTGAACCTATCAGCTAGGATGTTGGCAATGTCTGTGGGTTCGATGTATTTTTTTGTCATTTTGGACTAATTCTGAGCATATCTGGGAATTCCCATCCATGTTCCTAACATAACTAAAGAAAGCCTTGTGATTATCCTTAGTGTCATGTGCAATTTTTCTCTCGAAGCTGGCCTCAGATGATTTTATGAGTGCCCATAGTTTTTTACTAATACTGATCAGAGATGCCTTCCCTTTTTGGGATTTTGCTCTATCATGTTGTAGCTTCCTCCTTCTATTGTATAGATTGTTTATGGCTGGGGTCCACCAGACAGGACGTCTGCCTTTGGAGGATTGGGTCTTGGTTTTATTTGGGATTGCATGATCCATGCATTCCTGAAGGTGTTCATAGAATGTGTTTATAAAGGATTCTGCGGTCTGGGCCGTATTTTCCACAGGCTCGGGGGCTTTGAAGGATTCCACCTCAGTTTTGAGAAGTGTAAAATTTGCTTTAGAGAAGTTTTTCACTGTGGTTTTTTGGGCATGGGGTGGGGTCGGGATGTGAGTATCCAGTGAGATTAGTTTATGGTCTGATCTTACCAGTGAGGGATACACTTCTAGTCTGGAGCATAGAGTCCCCATGTTGGTGATGATCAGTTCCAGTATGTTTTCCCCTCTTGTGGGAGTGGTAACAAGTTGTTCCACAGCATTTGAGTTTATAAATTCTAGGAACCTTTGGGCTAGAGTGTTGGAGCTAGAGTAATGCTCCCAGTCTATGTTTGGGTAGTTGAAGTCGCCCGATATAATGGTGTTTGGAGAGACCTTCATATTTTCCAGTGTTCTCAGGAAGGCCGAGTGGGGTTCCTGGGTTTGGGAGGGTGGTCTGTAGCAGGCTATAAACTGGAAGGCAGTTTTACCCACTGTTAGTTGCACATGGATAGTCTCTGATGCTTCGTGCTGTGCCACCAACCTGGAGGTGTGGGTATCCTTGATGAATATTGATACGCCCCCTCCTTTTGTGGTTCGGTCCAAGTTTTGGGGCCGAAAAGCATGTTATGAGGTATAACCTGGTAGTGCTGGGGTGCTCTCAGGAGCCTTGAACCAGGTTTCTGTTACTGCACAGATATCAATGTTCTCCATGCTAAGGAGAGTTTTGAGTGCGTGCATCTTGAGGTTTAGACTTCTGGCATTGAGTAGCATTACTCTTAGTTTCTTATCCCTTGTGATACCTATGGAGGTGGGTTTGTCTTTTGAGCCTTGCCTAAAAAAGGCACTATGGGGGAAGCAAGAGCCTTTGCCAATATCCGAAAGCCCAGGGGTGACAGGTGCAAGCCATCCCTAGTGAAGCATCATGGCTTGTCGAGCATGTCATCCCAGGCTGACAGGCATTGAATCCCCTTTGAATGACACCAATACTTAAGCCAATTGTTGAAATTGATCATCTTGTCTTCATATTGTGGCATCATTCTTGGTGAGGGTAAGATGCTACTCAAGGTCAGGGTCATACCAGCCTGGGCTACATGCTCAGAGAGCTCCTCTATGTCTCTTTTCATGTAGTCCAGGGAGGTACGTCTCAGGTCATTCACACTAGCATGGACAATGACCGAGTCATATTTGTACTTGCCTTGGAGTGACCTGAGTGCTTGTGTTATGTGGCGGATCCTAATGACCAACAGGCAGCTCACCGTGACCTTCTCCTTGTTCAGCCTGGTGAGTGGGACGTCAGTGTGCCTGACGATAGAGTCACCTATGACAAGTGTATTCGGTGTGTTGTTTAGCCTTAAGGGCTGTGACTGTTCAGCATACTGGCTTTGTGAGCTATGTGTTGCACTTGTTTTGTTTTGGGGTAGCGGTTGCTTGGGTGTCTGCTTTGGAGGTCTCTGCTGCTTAGGCAGATTTTTATTTAGAGCCTCCCAGTATGTTTTTGTGTGTTTATGTGTTTGGTTTGCTGTCGTGGTAGGTCTATGTGAGACTGGAATTGTAGTGAGTGTGGTTTCCTTCTCCTCCTGACTGGTTACACCAGTACTAAGTTGAGAGAGCTTAGCCTCCAGTTTGGCTATATGGTTGCATCTCTCACATAATCCTTAGAGCTTCCTTTGGCCACTGCCTTCTCTGACCACTGCCTTCAGATGACTGTGGCCACCGGTGGTTTATGCTGGGGACCAGACATTTCACTGGTGATAACTGTAGCAGTCTCTGATTCTTCCCCAGTGCCTTTTCCTTACTAGGAGGAAATCTGCCTGAATTGTATGTTAGCCACTCTTGTATGCGCTCTGGTGAGTCTCCCTCTTAGTGAGCCACGTGTTATCCAGCATCAATCCATTTGCCAGACAAATGTCTAGAATGGCTTTTCTTTCTTTATTCCTGTTGCCCCATCCATGTAAACCCAAGCAGTCTTCATATCCAGTTTTGTCTGTCCCAGTATGAGCATAAGGTCCCCCATTATCAACACCAACTCCGTTTGTCTCAGTTTATCTATCTGGTCCTGGAATTACTGCACTCTTTTCCTCACCCTCACAACTGTGGTGCATAAACTAAAATCACAAATTATATGCTGTCTCTTCACTGGAATATGATTACCATGAGTCTGTCAACAATTATGATAACAAGCCTTACTGTCATCAGAAAACAATCTCAGCACAACTCCCACACCATTTCTAGTCTATCCTCCACCTAACTAGTAGGGTTTGGATCACAATCCAAGTGACATTACTGCTCTTCCATCTTGTCTCCTGGATACATAGGATGCCCAACCTCCTCCTTACCAAGATGTTGTCCACTTCCAAGTTTCATCCTGTCAGCAAACTTATATTCATTGATGAGATCCTTAGTTCATTTTTGGCAGTTTGATTAGTTTTATGTACATTTTTTGCTCAACAGAGCTACCCCAGGTAACTCAGGCTAGGCAACTGTACACCAGTCAGCCAGTAGCGTATTGACCCTGGGCTGCTGGGCTTCATTGCAGGCATGCACTAGCCAATAGGAGTACATTGACTCCTTCCACTGTTAGCATGGTTCCTTAGCATTGGTCAGTGTAAGCTGGGTCCTTAGCTTACTTAGAGCCAGAAAATATCCATACAAATTCACAGCATTAGTCAACATGAACAAATTACCTAGAGCCAATTTTTACACCATCTGACACAACACACAGTCTGTAATCCATATTACCCTATCTAAAGGATGCTTAAAAGTGATCCACACAGTTGTCACCCTCAGCAATAACACCTAGATCCTATGTTGCTACCCATGACTATTTATTTATTTGTTTATTTATTTATTTTATTTTGCATTTGTTGACCGGGATAGTTTGGTCTTGTTTGGGTTCACTATGAGGTTAGTTTTATTAGCCAGGATTCTACTTCTAGGAAGGATTGTTGTGTTATAGCCTGTAGTTGTGTTAGAGAGGGGGCGGAGCATATCAGGGTAGAGTCATCTTTATATTGGATGACAGAGGTTAGAGATGTGGATTTATGGAGTTGATTTGTGAAGATGGCAAAAAGTAGGGGGCCTAATATGGAGCCTTCTAGAACTCCTATGTTAACAGGGAGCAAAGATGATAGCTCCTGTTGCCATCTAACAGCCTGCTGGTGATTGGTTAGATAGCTGTGGAACCAAGTTAGGGAAGAATGACTGAGATGTAATGTGGCCAGTTCTGACAGCAGTTTTTGCTGTGAAACTGTGTCGAATGCCTTAGATCTAGAAAGATGGATGAGACATATTTATTCCGATTTCTGTGTTCATTTATTGTGTTAGTAAAACTGAGGAGGGTGGTTGTGGTGCTGTGGTGGGGGTAAAAACCATGTTGTGTGTTTCATATGAGGTTATTGGAGAGAAGGTAGTTTAGAAGCTGGGAGTGAATACATTTTTCTAGTACTTTGGAGAGAGGTGAAAGAATGGCAATGGGCCTGTAATTAGTAAGCTCGGTAGAGTTGCAACCTTTATGCAGTGGGGTGATATAGGAGACTTTCCAGATTAGTGGGACATGGTTCTCGGAGATATAGAGGTTGATGAGGATAGAAGTGGGGTAGGCTATGACTTCGGAAGCAGCTTTGAGGAATTTTGATGGGAGGTTGTCAGCAGCTAGGCTGGTGGGCTTCAGCTTACTGAGTAGTTTTTTATGTTATGGGCTGGGACGGGGTTAAAGGAGAAGGAGTTTACACCCTCATTTTTGGATACAGGGATTGCAGTAGTGATGTTTTGGTCATAGTCAATAAGTGAGTGAATTGTGTTTATGAAAAAGGAATTGAATTGTGTAGCAATGTTATCATTTGATGGGAGTGTGGTAGGATTGGGGGTGGACATACTACCAGGTTGCAGGAGTTTGTTTATAGTGGCCCAGAATTATTTGGGGGTTGTTTTTGTTTCTTTGTTGTGCAGTGATATAGTAGGCTTTTTTGTCGGCTTTTATCTGGGATTTGGCTTTATTCCTAAGTTGTTTGAAAAGCAGAAGGTTGCCATTGCTTTTGTTAGTTAGCCAGTGTTCCCATGCCTTGTCCCTTTCTTTTAGTAGGTCTTTGGTGTTTTTTGTAAGCCAGGGTGTGTGATGATGTTTTATTCGAGCTATTCTGCAGGGGACCAGGCTGTTTAGGATGTTGAGGTGGTGTTAAAGTGTTGAACAGTGTCATCTAGTGGTAGTGTTTTGAGGGGGACCAGTTACTTTGTTGGAGGAGGGAGTTGAAAGTGTGGGTATTAAATTTTTTCTTGTCGCGGATTAGCCTACAGACTACTTGTCTGGATGGACTAAGATTGTTTCTGATTAAGTATGTAGGTAGGTGGTCACTTATGATACTGGGGAGGCACCCTGCTAGAAGGGGTGTGCTATTTTTATGGAAGTCCAATCCAGGATGGATTGTTTGTTGGAGGTTTTGTCTATTCTTATGGGATTTTGTATGAGCTGGGAGAAACCATATAGGTTTATGAAACTGGATGGATTATTGTAATTATAGGTAGACCAGTCATTGTTAACGTCGCCCATAATGATGGTTTCTTGGTGGAAGGCTATGGATAGCGAGTGAAGTATGTCTTCAACTATGATAGTGTTATCTCCTGGAGGGATATAGATAGCCACTATGATTAGTGTTTATCTGTTGTTGATATTCGGTTTGGTGATGAGTAATTATGCATTGCTTGATGTAGGAAGTATGGTGTTGATAACTCCTAGGGCTAGATTTTGTTTAAACATTATCGCTACACCTCCTCCACGTTTATTTTGATGATCGAGTCTATATATGTTGAATGCTGGGGGAAGTATTTCATTGTTTTTGACATGTGGCTTAAGCCAAGTTTCATTCAAAATGGTTATGTCAGGGGAATGTAAGTCAATTAGTGCATGGAGGTCATGAATTGTGTTTAGTATACTGCTTAGATTTATATTAAGGAATAGCAGGGAGTGTTTGGGGTGAGGGGGTATGGTGGAGTTGATTGAGATGTAAGTGGTAGTTTGTTTATTGGTAGTCTTGAGGCCAGGGTTGGGGTGGATGTCATCACTGAGTTTTAGTTTTGATAATATATGAAATAAAGTTGTTATAAGTTTGCTTAGTTGTTTGTGTTTCTAAATAGTGGTCCATTTTTCTGTCTGGTCTGATAGTATTTAAGTGGGAGGTAGTCTATTTCTGTGTTGTTGTAGAGGTTGGGTGAAATTTGGGAGTTGTAGTGGTGGGTTATGGGCAGTGGAGTGTTGGTGATGGAGTTGGTGGGGTGGTCATAGTAGATTGGGATGTGGAAGCTAGTTAAATGATAAAGAAGGACTAGTGTGAATAGGTTGACTATGTGGAGAGATAAGATAGTAAATAGTGTTTGTTTTAGTGGATGTAATGATGTGTGTTTTAGTGAATGTAACATTTTGTGCTTTATTAGTGTGTTGAGGTTGTTAGAGTGGGACTAACATTGTGTGTTAGAGTGTGTTGTGAGATGTTGGAGGGGGAGCAGTTAGTTGTGAGTTTGTGGGTATGTGGTAGAGCAGGGGTTAAATCAGACAGGAAGATGAATATGTGGGAGGTCTTAGAGCAGCTGAATGTGTAGGTGGATATGTGTTGTAGTGTAATGGTGCGGGAGGGGGTATAGTGGAGATTGGCCTGTTTTGATTACAGGGTGTGACAACTGTTAGATGTGTATGACACAAGAGGGTTTTTGTATTGATAGTATCAATGTATTGATAGCATTTTGTAATGGTAAAAAGGGTAGGGATTGGAAAACGGTTAATATATGTGTGCTAATGGATGGGTGTTGATTAGGATTAGTGTGGAAATGTGAGCTACTTTATATTTCAAAATTGTATAGGTGGTGATTGGTAGATACGTGTGAGTGGTTAGGTTTAGTTAGGTTTAAGTGACTTAGGGGCTGGAGGAAATGGGGGTAGGGTAGGGGAGCAGAGTGAAGCCCAAGCGTAGCGAGGGCAGAACGGAGCGGGCAGAGCCAAGTTCTATAACTGCACAGCAAGGAACAGTCACTTGAGAGGGCCGAGCCAAGTTCTATAACTGCAAAGCAATGAACAGTCACTTAGACTACCAGGTACTGTGAAAAGTATCTCTGCAGCTGACAATTTTGTAGACTAGGGATTCTTAGAGAAATAGAAACCTTATGCCAGGAGTGAGTATGGAGTAGGAGAAATATGGACAAGTGTATTGAGAAGGAGAAGACTGAGTAAAAATAATGATTCTAAACCAGAAATTATTGGATTTAGAGAGATCTCTGGTGGGGCTTACCAGTACTGTGAACTCCCTGAATACATTCTAATGAAATTTACAATCATAGAAGGGTTAAAGCATTAACATACACTGTAATATTCTTGTACCCGGCAACAGACTTTTGCAGATGCAGCTTGCTGGTAGAGAACTGCTATAGAGATGCCTCACAGTGTTTGTATTAGCTGATAACTGTAAATGGAAATAAAAAAATATTAGGAAAAGCTGACAAGGGGAGTGATAGAGGAGGTAGGGCTGTATTTATAACTGGTGCAATATAAGAAAGAAGTGGAAGGGAAATAGGTAAAACAGCCTAATAGCACTACAGTTACTGAGTTAAATTAAAAACTCTATGTAGTAATTTGACACTAAAAATATGTTCAAATACAAGCATCTAGGCATACATACAGTGCTCAACCAAGATTAATGTACGATATCCAGCTTGGCCTGGGTGACCCGTCACTGTAACATATGACAGTATAACTACAACAGAATATATAGTACAAGGTATTATTACATTATAGCAGCTGAATGTCTGCAAACTATAAGGAATTATATTACATCCCATTTTAAGCATATAGTGAGCAGTTAAATTAGTTTGCTGTTAATTGCTTGATATTAACTTTTAAAGTACAGCAGTAGGAAAACAGTGATAATTACACAATATTTTCAATAATATGAGCTAAATGAGCTAAATGGTCAATAAAGTCACAATAAAAATAAACAAAAAAAGAATATAATCCAGCTTAAAACAGTAATGCATAAGCAGAGTTCAGTTTGATACCAAGACCAGGTGTTGAGCATAATACCCTTAAAATATATACACATGTAAATGGTGGCATATCTTACTGCTTATAACAAATAATTAGCACATATTCTAAGAATCCTTGATTTCTACAGAGAAAAAAATACATTTAACAGAACTTACATGGAGTTCACACTATTGGAAGATACCAAAACAACAGGCAGAACAGGCTAGAATAGTTTAAAAATGGTACCGGTCTGGGTGAGGTGTATTTGAAATGTTCTGCTAGCTTGTAATTGGAGTTTCTGCAGGAGGGGCAGGGTAATATCTGTTGGAATACATCTCAAGTTCAACTGGACGAAGTTAGGATTGAACCCCGTACTTTGCATCCTTGAAGACAAAACACTCAGCATGTTTTTGCGAGGTGAGTGGGAACCCCGTACATTCCCCAGCATGTTTTTGAGAGGTGAGAGTGAACCCCACACAGACACAGCAAGAATATGCAAACTCCACAGAGACAGTGACCAGAGTTCAGCATCAAACACTGAACTTTGCATCCGTGAGATGAAGGCCTTAGCCATTATGACAAGCGTTTATCTGTCAATGTAAAATCATTACAAAGCAGTGCACAAGGACAGCAAAATCAGGTGCAGAAACCTAATGGAATGTGAGTGTGGATGTTGATATCATTAGCCTTTGATTAATAATAAATACATGCTTTTCTAAATATCACAATAACCAAGCAGCACAGACAGAACTGCTTAACCTCATATGAAAGCTCTCAACTGGCTGAACAAAATGCTGCTAACAGTATGTTAATAACTTACGCGATTGTTGAGATATTTTAAGTCGTTTACGAAATATTACAAATGTCATAGTAAATATGTTTACTCTGACTTATAAAATGCAGTTTAAAATCTAGAACCAAAAACGTACTACCACTTTTTACTGAAAAGTTTTTCATTTACACTTTTTAGTAACACCTATGGTTCCAGAGATATGTACATTTGTTTGAAATGTGAGGACATAACTTGATTCTATCAAAAAGCTTGGGCTCTACCCATTGGGAGTTACTATGCAAACTTCCAGAGCTCCAAAGGTGAGAATGAGTTAATGACTTCCCTCATATAGGTTACAGACTGTGAATAAAAAAAGGAAACTGATTAGAACCCTGAGGCCCCTTTTTGGTCCAGAGGAATAAGATTTACTTGATATTGTCTTCCATCTTCGGCAGAGGAATAAGATTTACTTGATATTGTCTTCCATCTTCGGTTCTTGGATCCTGCTCTCCACTGGCCTGTAGGTATTCAGTAGCTATATCTACCAGAAATAATCCCAGTATTTTCTTGTTACTGATAATATCTTGGCATGTGGTATTTTCTTGTTACTGAGGTTATCCTGACATGGTGCAGTCCCTTAATGAAATGCCTTGCATAGCCAGATATTTACAAGGGAAAGGCTTGCATTAGAAATATGATTACCTTAGGAGAAAGTTAAAACTTCAATAAAAAAAGTTGAGTGTTCTTCAACCATTGGTCAGGAATCCTAAGAACTTAGAAACTAATAAGAGTGCAAAACTGGAAATTTTCAACTGGTTATGCCAATTAGCATCCAATAAAAGCAGCAATGAGTTAGAGCTCCATTGGCTGTGGTCGCAGAGATAACAATTTAAACAGGTAGAACATTACCCCTTCTCAGGAAGCAACCAAGTCCACAAAGATAGCATGCAGCCATCATATATTTCTGAGCTTCAGTAGAACAAAGGCTGAACCCATAAAGGTCAGTACAGTAAAACTTTGTAACTTATTTCTGGACGTCAGTAATAAGGGTCTGAATTCAATCCGTTTCACTGCACTAAAGCCCCTAATTCTGACCCTTAGTAGTACAGGTGCAGAATTCAAAAAGGTTTGTTACAGTACAGCCTTCTACAAAGATGCTACGAACTGATGCATGTACTCACAAATGATGTGACATTCTACACTTTCCCAACACATTTAGCATTGTGTGGAATATATTGTATTGGATTTAGGGGGGCATTCCAGTGGGGCACAATTTGTTATAGTGGCATACTCCATCAGTTTATATTATTTCATGAAATGGGGTAGTGGTAGTGAGCTCGTTTTTGAAACTGGACATAGGGAATGTGTCACGTTATGAAGACTTGCCTGCTTACTGACTTGCATATTCCAACTGGGAAATGAGCAAGCTTTGTTTTAGAATCCCTGTTATATTGCTTATAACTACACAATACACTTTCAAGGCTATGTCTTTTCTCAGGCAGAAATTGTTCTAGAATCTAGTTCCAAATTATTGGCTGATGGAAGTACAACTTTTTCAGCATCTAGAATCTGCATTATCCAAACAATGCAGTTAAAACTTTACATTAAATAGAGACTCTAACATAGATACTATGCTTATAAAACTTACAGTGTTCTATGAAAATTAACAATAAATTAAAAAATGTAAGCAAGAACTATTATAAGCACTAGAATCTCACGTCATGTGATTTGCTAACTGATAACAAAACCCTTTCCCCAAATAGCTGAGAATTAACATTCCAGCAAATCTCATATCCCCACTTTGACCTACTACTCAGTGAGTCAGTTAGTTAGGAAAAATCAGTTGTAGGATTCCATACCCTCACTTTAATTGCAGTTTATGGTGATATGTCCTTTCCAATCAACTAGCCATATAAAATATTTCAGGAAACAAACTTCATGTAGGAAAATCCACAAATCTCCACACAGCTTTCATAAAGTCAAACTGCATTTTATTTATAGAACTACTCAATTTAATTTTTTTCTGTACTTTAGGTCTTCTGCAGGATAGCAGGAAAATCTCTATAAGTTTGACCCTTCTAACCAACTGTAGAGATGAAAAGGTAGTATCATTTGGCTAGCCTAGCATATCTAGCACTCATATGGTAAACTGAACAATTAACCAAGCTTTGCATCAACTGCTCAGAAAATAAAATGTACTGATTAGGTAGCTTCTGAGAGGCAGTACTAAGGCAGATGGTGGTCCCATTAAGACAACATAAATAACTGCACCAACAGAATCAACACATTTACACAGGCATCCTATATTCTCCCCTTCCTGACCAATGCAAAAAAAGAAGATATATTGCCATTTTGTATATCTATCTTATTACATACGTAAAGTGTTTTACAGGAAATGTAATGGGGCATGGTTATGCTCTGACTTGTAAAAAATGTATTGGATTTGTTGGTCCCAGATATCATTATCTGACCAGTCAACAACTAGCATAAAAAAAACATTCATCAACTGAACTCAGTCATTGACTAGTCTGCTGACTGAGATGGCACTACTGAAAACACACAGAGATACACACTCACATTCACCTAACAGAAGTATGCGAAAAGACATGCTTCTAAAATGGAGGTAAATCCATTGAAGCCCAAATACTTATACAACCAATGCTGAGGTCAAGGTAGGTGCCACTCAGGGCATAGACTTGCAGAAACTCCTGTCTTACATAAAACCCACTTCACAGACCTTTCACACAGTCTGACCCAAGAAGCTTTATGCACACATTCAGTCACAATCCCCAAAAACATAAAGTCAGCATGCATCACAGTCTGAACCATTTATACAAGTCCTTTCCTGCACCAGCTCTTACTGACTCACTACTCTGCACACATTAAGTACTTGAGCATTCACTACAACTTGCTTTTTACCAGACACATAAATGCATACCTGCACCAAGCACTCCTATCCCTGCTTTGACCTACTACTCACTGTACCAGACACTCTTACCCCTGTGAACATCAGACCCTTGACCACTTCATGCACCAAGCATCCTATCTTCTGTCCATGCACTTAACCACTCACTGTACCAAGCACCCCTAATTCCACAAAGTAATCAGCCATTCACTCTAAACAAAAAAAAATCACCCAACAACATCTGCACCACACATCAAAATCTGTTTGTGAAATGTATTTAATATTCAACCCTCAAAGCCTGCAACTGAAAACAGAAAGACAACCTCTGAAAGAGTTTCACCAATTTGCAAGTGTTCTGTACTATATAATAACTTACAAACTTAATAAAAGAGAACACCATCAATGCAGAACAGTGAAACATACTCACCTAAAGCATTCATACAAAGCAGCTGGAACTCCCAACAACTATATATATATATATATATATATATATATATACTATATATATATATATATATATATATATATATGTGTGTGTGTGTGTGTGTCTGTGTGTGTGTGTGTGTGTGTGTGTGTGTGTGTGTGTGTGTGTGTGTGTGTGTGTGTGTGTGTGTGTTTGTATACTTGATGAGCATATGTGGTTAACAACAGTGCACATTTGATGACTGTTTTTAATGAGTGGAACATACCTGTGATATATGGGTTTTGATCGTGATGCTCAAAAAATAGGAAAAATTGGTTTATTTGAGTTTTACAAGTAGTACAAAAAAGAACAGGAACTTTGACATAAGAAGACATGAAAGTACAGTTAAGCATATATATTTCTTAGCTATATTAAAATATGTTTCTCTAAGGGTCCTCCTGATCTCTTGTGTCAGATCATTAATTCAGAAACTACAGAAGAGCATTACCTTTATAAAATATGATTGTCAGTCATTAACGCATGCCGTTGTTTGTGAAGTAAGCATACTGACCATATAAATGATAATCTTATGGCATGCTCCAGAAAAGAAGACCAGCATTAAGCAGGAAAAACAGTACCTCTGAAATATTTGTAAGAAGATGCTAATGAACTCTATGAATAGCATTAATATATTACATACAACCCTGTTATCATAGAGTGTCCAAAAACAGATAAACCGATAGACAGAATTCCAGTAAGTATTCAAAAGTGTGTTTAATGCATATAACATTATATTGCAGAGAAGTCTAGATGGCAGCACATAATAAGGAAAAGCAATCATTCCATCAACAGTACAGAGAAATAAAGTAATTTGGATCATGCCCAGTTCACAGAATTCTAGTAAGTATTCAAAAGTGTGTTTAATGCATATAACATTATATTACAGAGAAGTCTAGATGGCAGCACATAATAAGGAAAAGCAACCATTCCATCAACAGTACAGAGAAATAAAGTAATTTGGATCATGCAAGGAAAATGCAGTCCTGTAAACACCAGTTCACTTTCTTTACTGATTTATATATATATTAAGTAAATATGACCATTATTAGTAACTGGCAACTGGCTGTCATAGTAACCTGACAGTGAAAGGATATACTTAGTGTGAATGACAGCACTCCCACTACATTTAATAGAGGTCAATGCCAGTTTAAATCCTAGTCACAGTAGGAAATCCTTTATGAATTATATTTCTGCACTGAACCATTTCTGTTGCATTCACATAACAAGCTGATATTTGAGATCAGTTAGTGACTGTTATATCTTTCACTGCAAGATGTGATTTTCAACAAAATATATATGGCGTATGAAAAAATAAGTGAGCAACTGAACTATTTTTTTCTAAAAACTGCAAAATGCTATTGCATGTATCTACTGCAAAAGCTATGCTATTTAGAATACCTCTGCAATGTCCCAGAAATATTTTTTCTGCATACATTTCAGAATCCTGCTCCCAAAGTTGTTACTTCTGTTGACAAAGCTAAAGAATTTATTCTGAATACTACTGAAATATCCCAACTTATCAGGTTGGATGTCTCTGGAATATTGCCAATATGTCCAGAAAAGCCTTTTGGACTGGCTATAACATTGTAGTATTCAGAATAATCCTGAAATACTAGTGGCCGGATAAACACTGCAGTATCTTTCAGACTCCTCCCAGGAATTCAAAAGCCTGTATAGGCTGTTAGGATGATAATAATAAATAGACAAGGAGAGAAGTCGTACTTCTTTGGGTTCAGTAGGAGAGGGTGTGAAAAGTACACTGAGACACACAGAGAACAGGAGCCCCACAGAAAGTAACCACTGAATGAGAAAAAATTGAACTTGCTGTTCTTACATCTCTGTCTCAGAGTGCAGACTGGATACTATAGAAACATAAATAAAAAAAGGATAACCCTCTAACAGACAGGAATGACGTTTCTGAAATTTTTGATACCTTTTCTTTTGCACCTATCCTTTTCAGATAGCATTCCAAGACTGAAGTTTTTCATCAGAGGTAAGACGTACTATATTCTGCATGCCTATTTTTTGGAGGGATGGGGGAGTAATTCATCACTGACTTTATCTGAAGAGGTGCTTTTTGACATTAAGTTGAGTAGCACTGTCTCCTGTTTCTGCTGCATCCATATTTGTTTAATTTAATTAAGTTTACTCCTGCTCATTGTCAAAGCAAAGGCATCAGTCACATGCTTCCTGGGGGATAATTGTGATGCTAATGCAATTTCCTAGCTGTGTAATTTATATGTATTCAGAATGCTGCCATCCAAAAATACAACAGTATTAAATGCTCTGATTTGACTATGTTTTTCCTGTGACATTCAGACAAATGTGGCAGCACTTGTGGATGTATAAACACTGCAGTATGTCCTAGTCTACTCTCTGGAATTCAGAGCACCATGTAATAATTAAACAAGAAAATATGTTCATGTAGTCTTGCACAGAAGAGAACGGAAACAAACGTGCAGGTATGATGACCATGGGAATGCAGGTGCCTATGTCAATATTAGGGTAGCAAAGACAGTAAGGGGAAAAACAGAGACAAAGTAAAAATATTCTTGCTTAAAATATTTTCTACTTCAGATTAAGAAGTTTATTCTAGAAGAGGAATGTAATAAACACACACACACAAATGTATACACATAAATATGCACTAAATATTCTTTATTCTTTAAATGGAATAAAGTATCTAATATCTCGGATATGGTTTTGGTATTACTGGATCTTGATTAGGAATACATCACAGCTATAATTTCTCACACGAGGGAAGAAGTTTCTAGATTCTGTAAAACTGAGCTGCGTCAGTAAGTTTGTTTTGTTCTGTCAATGTGGATGTAGTACTTAAGGGAACTCAGTGAGTGGCAGGGCCATTTTTTTTGCACCTATGAAGTCTCTTACTTATATGTTTGCATATGCTCTGTACCACTGAGGGCTGGAGTAGCCCCAACATAGTATTCACTATGACACCCCTAAAGTTCAATGGGATATAACCTTGGTATTTTACTTCATATAATAAATGAGAGAGACACAACTATTGTAAAGTGCATTATGGATAATAAGAAATAATGTACGTATTCAACTTATTCCTAAAGCACGTCACTGGAATTATAATTTGAGTGTGGTGTGAAAAGTTAATTTTTTTTTCCATTTTAAGAAATTATTATTTAAGCAGTTATAAATGCAAATAGTGTTCAAACTGTTTTCATCACTAAAGAAAATTCTGGCACTATACAAGAAGTACAGATTTGAATGGGATGATGTAATTGTTATGCAAATTTAACAGCGATGTTTCACACGCTACCAGGTTTCTGCTTTGTTGCACTGCAGTCTCTTCCCTTCGATATGCTATTTATCAGAGATCACTCCATGTAAATGGAACACAATGTGCATAAAGATTATAAAGCTGTATGGAGACTCTACTGACAGCCCTTTCCCCATCCTAAAAGTATGCGGCATTTGAAAGAATTCTAACTGCCTATGACAGGAGTGCAGCTTTCCTTTCTTCTGTACCTGCCATGTCCCATTGATATCAGTACAGTCAGCAGCACAATGACTGGTACAGCATCCAAAGCTGGGTCACGGCAGAGACAGAAGCCAGAGAAACATTATGCTTCTCACAAGATGGCATAACAAGGGAGAAGCTGCAGGAATAAATGACACTGATCAGTCATTTAGTGTGTGTGCACAAAAGAGTATGGAAAGCATTACTGACCCATTAAGTGATATTTAGCTCATACTCATCTGCAGCAAAATGGGTCAAGTTGAGGAGAGTTGTTTTTCTATGTTTGAAAAATAAATGGCTATATGATGTAAAAAAGTGCTGCTATATTAATTTCTAGATATTTCTATGAGAGCTACCTGTCCATCACAGTTTTGCTTGGCATCTTAAATAGAACTTTTGTTGCACTTTCTTTATTTGCTTATGTTGATTAATATTTTAAAACTGCAAACATACATAACTGATCTGAATGGAAATAATTGTCTCTCACTTGAATGCATTCTACAACAGTTTTAAATGGATGAGTCAACACCCCAGCCACACCCAATGATTGTGTTAAATCTGAGCGTTGTGCATTTCTTGAGTAGTGCTTCTGTTTCATATCTAAAGCCATTGCTGCCCAGAACTCACACCGATGCATAGTTACCAAGCAGGAGACTTTGAAAAATATATTTAGTCTACAAAATGTTAGTCCAAAATTAATACAACATTAGGGGGAAGCAGCCCTTTTAAGACCTTGGTCACTTCCTAGTGGTTGCCAATTCCCTCACTGTAATTAATTTTCAGCTGTAATTCCTAAGTCTGCAGCAACCTGACTTGGACTTACAGTGTTACTAAAAATAACGAAACATCATTCCCATACAAGAGACTCAAATAAGTTCATAAAGGATACTGTGGAAACTCCATTTAAGTTTAGTTAGGGGAAGATGGAAATCTTATGATATTACAAATCAATAATAGCATTCTGCTTATATTACAATAAACACAAAGCTAATAACTATTTTATCTTGTGTATAAAAACACAAAACATTTGCCATTTGGCTTATTTATTTAAACAATGAAAAGGCCTAAGCTTTAGTTTCTACTCCCCTACCAACTTTCTTTCTCTGCTGCCTCAGCTGAAGTCCTGCATACTTAATCATATTGAATTAATTTTACACAAACTGCTGTCACATTCAGAAAGTTGTCATGTGTGGCTTAGTGCTATGCTGTGCTGAAGCACCAGGGAGTGCTTAGTACAAGTAGCCATTGAGAAAGGTTACTCATTTGGGAGCTCTCATGAATAATTAATGGTGCAGGTCAGCATCCTGCACTAAGCAAGTAGTAAGATCAGCCATGTGACTCAGTACATGACTGAGAATTACACTGAATAAGAGAAAAATAAATGTAATTTATAAATCCTGCTGTAGGTACATCAAATATCTACAGCAAATGAACAGGTTGAATTTATGTCCAATATTTTGGCATGCAGTACTGAGCAGTGAGTAACTGATGTTGGCAAATTTCAACTCAAAGCACAAGTAAGCAGATACTGAGTCATACACTGGTTATGCACAATTAATTAAGTATGTTTTTTTTCTTTTCATGAATTGTTAATGGCCATATTTTATAGCGCTTAGCAGCTTAGCATTATTTTTTCTAAGTCTGACCATAAAACTTTAGTAGCTTGCTTCTCCTGATTCCCACTGTCCTATGCAATGGAAGTTTTGTTCGACCACTTCCCTCAGCTGTCATCTTGCTAATGTGTTTCTATTGTGCTGTAGGAAAACTGTTCCGTGCTGTGTGATCTGTTACCAGTAACTAATATGTAAATGAACGTTGTATATGCCGCTAGTAAACACATCATGCAGTTTGCCTCTTTGAGGATATATACTGCTACTCTTCACTTGTGTTATTGTCCATCCTGTGGTCCAACGCATCTTGTCATTTTTTTCCAGGTAAGGGCTACATAAATGGCACACTAACAGTGCTATTTTCAGCACTGTGCATTTGGACAGCTCCTGTTTTCTCCATTCTTATTCCTTATTTATAACAATCTGTTTGTTGTAGGCTATTAGGCACAGTATTTCTACACATTACTTTTTTATCTGGCTGTCTGTCACAAAACTAATTCCAAATTCCTATGTCAGACACTTTACTATTGGAATGTAATGCCATGCCTTTGAACTGATGTCCAGCTATCACTGAGCACACCTATAGTATTACGGTCATCATTGGCATAAGGTGAATCTTAACCTTGATGCCTTCTTCATTTTGGTACATACTAAGAGGTGTAGAAATTAGAATGCAGGAAGTTGTTATCCCACTGAATCAGTATTTAGCAGAACTATAAGTAAAGCAGTGTGAGCAATTCTGAAGCCTTCAACAACAATTTCTGATAAGGGAGAGGTTGGAGGCTGATCAGAAGAGGACAGCTGATAAGGTGACATAATATAAGCATCCTAGCTTAGAAAAAGGAAGAAACGGAATAATGTGAGAGATGCTGTCTTTTTTTCAAAGGAATCATGAAAGACCCAGATGAAACACTGAGAGAAAAAAACATATATCAAGAGGAGAAAAACAGCTGAATGTACAGCAGCGATATTTCAGGAGGAAATGGGAAACTTTCATGTGTTCATCAGGACAGAGATAGAGACTTTAAAAGCAATCTCTGAGATATTTAATGGGTTAAACAGTGGAATGATCCAGGGCCAAGTGACAAGGTGCATACAGAATACTGAAGTGATGAACATGAGCTTCTGAATGTTCATGGCATCTGCAAACAGGTGACTGTGATTTGGTAGTTTGTGGTTAATGGTCTCACTTTACATCCATTTTTTTTTTTGCACCTATGAAGTCTCTTACTTATAAGTTTGCATATGCTCTCTACCACTGAGGGCTGGAGTAGCCCCAACATAGTATTCACTATGACACCCCTAAAGTTCAATGGGATATAACCTTGGTATTTTACTTCATATAATAAATGAGAGAGACACAACTATTGTAAAGTGCATTATGGATAATAAGAAATAATGTACATATTCAACTTATTCCTAAAGCACGTCACTGGAATTATAATTTGAGTGTGGTGTGAAAAGTTAATTTTTTTTTCCATTTTAAGAAATGATTATTTAAGCAGTTATAAATGCAAATAGTGTTCAAACTGTTTTCATCAGTAAAGAAAATTCTGGCACTATACAAGAAGTACAGATTTGAATGGGATGATGTAATTGTTATGCAAATTTAACAGCGATGTTTCACACGCTACCAGGTTTCTGCTTTGTTGCACTGCAGTCTCTTCCCTTCAGTACACTATTTATCAGAGATCATTCCATGTAAATGGTACACAGACAATGTGCATAAAGATTATAAAGCTGTATGGAGACTCTACTGACAGCCCTTCCCCGATCCTAAAAGTCTGCGGCATTTGAAAGAATTGTAACTGCCTAAGACAGGAGTGCAGCTTTCCTTTCTTCTGTACCTGCCATGTCCCATTGATATCAGTACAGTCAGCAGCACAATGACTGGTACAGCATCCAAAGCTGGGTCACAGCAGAGACAGAAGCCAGAGAAACATTATGCTTCTCACAAGATGGCATAACAAGGGAGAAGCTGCAGGAATAAATGACACTGATCAGTCATGCAGTGCGTGTGCACAAAAGAGTATGGAAAGCATTACTGACCCATTAAGTGATATTTAGCTCATACTCATCTGCAGCAAAATGGGTCAAGTTGAGGAGAGTTGTTTTTTATGTTTGAAAAATAAATGGCTATAAGATGTAAAAAAGTGCTGCTATATTAATTTCTAGATATTTCTTTGAGAGCTACCCGTCCACCACAGTTTTGCTTGGCATCTTAAATAGAACTTTTGTTGCACTTTCTTTATTTGCTTATGTTGATTAATATTTTAAAACTGCAAACATACATAACTGATCTGAATGGAAATAATTGTCTCTCACTTGAATGCATTCTACAACAGTTTTAAATGGATGAGTCAACACCCCAGCCACACCCAATGATTGTGTTAAATCTGAGCATTGTGCATTTCTTGAGTAGTGCTTCTGTTTCATATCTAAAGCCATTGCTGCCCAGAACTCACACCGATGCATAGTTACCAAGCAGGAGACTTTGAAAAATATATTTAGTCTACAAAATGTTAGTACAAAATTAATACAACATTAGAGGGGAAGCAGCCCTTTTAAGACCTTGGTCACTTCCTAGTGGTTGCCAATTCCCTCACTGTAATTAATCTTCAGCTGTAATTCCTAAGTCTGCAGCAACCTGACTTGGACTTACAGTGTTACTAAAAATAACGAAACATCATTCCCATACAAGAGATAAGTTCATAAAGGATACTGTGGAAACTCCATTTAAGTTTAATTAGGGGAAAATGGAAATCTTATGAGATTACAAATCAATAATAGCAGTCTGCTTATATTACAATAAACACAAAGCTAATAACTATTTTATCTTGTGTATAAAAGCACAAAACATTTGCCATTTGGCTTATTTATTTAAACAATGAGAAGACCTAAGCTTTAGTTTCTACTCCTCTACCCACTTTCTTTCTCTGCTGCCTCAGCTGAAGTCCTGCATACTTAATCATATTGAATTAATTTTACGCAAACTGCTGTCACATTCAGAAAGTTGTCATGTGTTGCTTAGTGCTATGCTGTGCTGAAGCACCAGGGAGTGCTTAGTACAAGTAGCCATTGAGAAAGGTTACTCATTTGGGAGGTCTCATGAATAATTAATGGTGCAGGTCAGCATCCTGCACTAGGCAAGTAGTAAGGTCAGCCATGTGACTCAGTACAGGACTGAGAATTACACTGAATAAGAGAAAAATAAATTTAATTTATAAATCCTACTGTAGGTACATCAAATATCTACAGCAAATGAACAGGTTGAATTTATGTCCAATATTTTGGCATGTAGTACTGAGCAGTGAGTAACTGATTTTGGCAAATTTCAACTCAAAGCACAAGTAAGCAGATACTGAGTCATACACTGGTTATGCACAGTTAATTAAGTAGGTTTTTTTCTTTTCTTGAATTGTTAATGGCCATATTTTATAGCGCTTAGCAGTTTAGCATTATTTTTTTCTAAGTCTGGCCCTAAAACTTTAGTAGCTTGCTTCTCCTGATTCCCACTGCCCTATGCAATGGAAGTTTTGTTCGACCACTTCCCTCAGCTGTCATCTTGCTGATGTGTTTCTATTGTGCTGTAGGAAAACTGTTCCATGCTGTGTGATCTGTTACCAGTAACTAATATGTAAATGAATGTTGTATATGCCGCTAGTAAACACATCATGCAGTTTGCCTCTTTGAGGATATATACTGCTACTCTTCACTTGTGTTATTGTCCATCCTTTGGTCCAACGCATCTTGTCATATTTTTTTCCAGGTAAGGGCTACATAGATGGCACACTAACAGTGCTATTTTCAGCACTGTGCATTTGGACAGTTCCTGTTTTCTCCATTCTTAAATATTCCTTATTTATAACAATCTGTTTGTTGTAGGCTATTAGGCACAGTATTTCTACACATTACTTTTTTATCTGGCTGTCTGTCACAGAACTAATTCCAAATTCCTATGTCAGACACTTTACTATTGGAATGTAATGCCATGCCTTTGAACTGATGTCCAGCTATCACTGAGCACACCTATAGTATTACGGTCATCATTGGCATAAGGTGAATCTTAACCTGGATGCCTTCTTCATTTTGGTACATACTAAGAGGTGTAGAAATTAGAATGTAGGAAGTTGTTATCCCACTGAATCAGTATTTAGCAGAACTATGAGTAAAGCAGTGTGAGCAATTCTGAAGCCCTCAACAACAATTTCTGATAAGGGAGAGGTTAGAGGCTGATCAGAAGAGGACAGCTGATAAGGTGTCATAATATAAGCATCCTAGCTTAGAAAAAGGAAGAAAAGGAACAATGTGAGAGATGCTCTCTTTTTTCCAAAGGAATCATGAAAGTCCGAGATGAAACACTGAAAGAAAAAACATATATCAAGAGGAGAAAAACACAGCTGAATGTACAGCAGCGATATCTCAGGAGGAAATGGGAAACTTTCATATGTTCATCAGGACAGAGATAGAGACTTTAAAAGCAATCTCTGAGATATTTAATGGGTTAAACAGTGGAATGATTCAGGGCTAAGTGACAAGGTGCGTACAGAATACTGAAGTGATGAACATGAGCTTCTGAATGTTCATGGCATCTCCAAGCAGGTGACTGTGATTTGGTAGTTTGTGGTTAATGGTCTCACTTTACATCCCTAGAAATATGTCACATACTCAAGACTCCTGCATAGAGAAATCACTGTAAATTTAATAATCTCTGTTTATAGATGGCACAGTACTTTGTCCACCTCCAAGTGCAGTCACCACTTGTAATGATGAGTGCAGACATATTACTAGAGATTCATGCGTTCACTGCAGTTCAATTAGTCATTAACCGAATAAGATATTAGAGAATTATGTTATTTCTGAAATGAGATTATCTCACTGAGAGACAGAGGCTTTGGACGAGCCAGTTTTAAAGTCCTAAATAAGAATATGGGATTACAGGTTAAACAGAACGTAAGGTTTGATGTGACTATTGCGGACTTTGGTTTATAGTTACATAGTTCAGGCTGTTGCTCCTTTTCTCCCTAGGCCTTCATCCATTTAGAATGCCCTGGTAAACAAATAAATATATTTGCATTTGTTAATCTGGACACAAATGTAAATATATTTATGTACATTTAATTTTTTAATTTTAATTTGTTAGCTGAGTGGGTAGAAGGGTCAGCAGAACTTTTTTTCATCTATGTCATAGATCAAAGGAAGCCACAAATAACTTTCTCAAAACATAGATGTCAAAATGTTGTCCAGTGGGTTGTATAAAGAGTGAGTGAGACACTTCACATGGACTCTAAATAATGGAAAAGGGCAATGGGACTGACACATGGCATTCGCAGAGTTTGGAATTGGTATAAATTAAGTACAGACAATGCCTGATTTCTTATAGTATAAGCTGTGGTACTATTACTTTTTCTGGCTGTCAGAGGTTATGGACGCCAAAATAATGATTTTCATGATTATATAAAGTCACTTATTTGTTATTCAGTACATCAAAACTATGTACACCATAGTCACATTGGTAGTATATATGTATAGTTATAGCTAAAATCAACACAATTCAAAATAAAGTCATAAAACAGAACAATACACTATGAACTTTGTAAAAAAATTGTAAATTCACAGCTCTGAGCCTGAAGAAGCTGATGAACAAAAATGTGTTAACTGGATTTACTGCATTTGTTTTTTCTATTAAATTTTGATACTGATGTATTGTGTATTTTAAGAGATATATGTAAAGAGGATCTAAGTTCCCAGTCAGAATTAGGATAACACTGAAGTGATATCTTGCAAGATCCTTGTTCCTACTGGCTGCTAGTCTCATTTGTACATGTTACTATACATTAGTAGACCGACGCAATTGTTTGATCAGTCTTAGAGACGTAAGGTCCTGAGGTGCTGAGCACTTTATCTGCTGTAGCAGAGACTTTGGAGTTGTAAAGATGACAGGATCTACAAAAAAGAAATGAGATACACATGCTCAGCTTTCACTCCTTGGAGAAGAAAATATATGTTGTTTAAATGACATATCTGTATAAAGTGCTGAGAATATGTGGGTTTTTCTGTGAAAACAGAGAGAGCACTGCATCACAGCTTGCAGATGGGCAGGGCTCCACTGTTGAAAAAGTATGTATTCCTTTATTCATTCATTTAATATTTGTTAATAGGAATATTATACAGATCCACAGAGAAGTGATTTCAGGCACTCTTGGATGCAAGGCACAGTAATTACCATAGAGTGGAAGAGTTAAACAAAACATACACACACAAGGTATACATACAACAAACTGTATCACAGTATATTGGCAGAGGAATGGAAATCTTAACAAATTCAAAAAAATAAATCAGGAACTTCCAGCATAAATAACGTCATTCCTCTAAGGACTGGTGTTATTAATATGACAACACCCACTGGTCATGTGGCAGGAATACCTGAATTAAAAAAAATGGTCTATACAAGGCATCTTAAATTCAGTACAAAATGCATGCAAAACAAAACATCCAGGAAATATAAAAGCCTAAAAAACATATAGAACTAAAAAGAAATTACATTTCACAATAACATGAAAGACACTATTCTTTACTCCCAACAGGTGACTTAACTGTAACCAAGCAATATGAAAAACTAGCATTAAAATCTGGGAGAATGGAAGGTGTGTAAGAAGATGTATATCTACTAGAAAACAAGAAATCATTGTTGCTATGCATATCAAATTGGTAAACCCCCATTTTAGCACTGAATACATCTCCATGGACTCATCATTATAATGACCTAGGGAAAATAGAGGTAGTTCAGAAGTCAAAAGTGGTGCAAGGTGTGCACCAAAAGCCACACACATACTACAAGAACTGAACATGTACAGTTTTAAGGAAAGGTGTAAAGGGAAGGCATGAACTAAATTGTAAATCTAGAAAGTTCTGTTGAGTTCCATCATTCAAAATAGTATGGGGGAAAAGATCACAGTTTTAAGATACAAGGTAAATTAATCATGAAAGATATGAGAAAGTATTTATATAAATTGTGGTAGATTATCTAAATAGCATTCCTGAAGATATAGCAGAATCAAAACTGGTGAGAGAATTTGGAAATATCTGGGACAGATAAAAGGCAATTATGTGGAGTAGGTGAAATAATAATCTGTTAATGGTTACCTGCTTAAAAGAAAAATAAAATAGAGGTATAAGAAAACAAGAGGACACAGTCTGAAAATAGAAAGTGGGCAGCTCATGGCAGACACTAGAAAGCATTGTTTGAGACAAAAGGTGGTCAATGATTGGAACAGCCTACCCAAATAGGAGGTATACTGAAATACTGATAGAATTCAAGAATGCGCAGGAGCAAAACTGGCAGTTCGAGCAGAGGACTAAAGCTCTGAGCTATTAATGAGCTGCTTCCTGTGCCCTGGGTACAGGGTTTGATGCCTTCCACCTTCATTTACCTACTAGGTGGCTCTGAGCAAGTCACTTATTCTGACAGTATTGCTGGGTCTCCCCTGAGAATGGAAAGTCTGTGCAGTTGGCTTACCAGGTCAACAAATATAAAAAGCAGTTCTTTGAGGGTTGGGATAAAAAATGCTGGCTTACCTTCTCCAACTTATCCAGTAGGTAAAAAAACATACTGAATAAGTGGGGTCAGTTATCTTTAGCTGCTGTCAAAATGTATGCCTCTTGATGGTTAAGTGGTACCCGCAGGTTATTAATGAGCAAGGGCCACTCTGACCTTACCTAGTGTCAAAATCATTGTGACTCCAGCAAATAGCTGTTATGACTAAGGGAATGGGCTAGATGTGGTCTATTAAGAGCAGACTAATAAACTTATTGCTGATAAAAATGATTAATGCCACAGAATGAAGGAAGGGAGAGTTTTATTCTTGTGACATTTGAACCTGCATTTCATTTATTTCCTGTGCATGTGGTGTAACACATAATACTGCAATATCTCTAAAAGCATAATAAACAGCAGTAAAAGCGTCATTTCTTAGTTTGGACATGGTCCCAGTTTGCACTTTGTATAAAAGATCACCCACGGTTAAGTGAATTTGAAATACTCTGCGTGCTGACTTCCTAGATGATGACTGCAACTGGAAATGACTGAGTCTACAAAAGGAGGTCATGAAAGCACTGGAGTGTAGCCATGAATGGTTTAATGGCTTGCGGTACATTTGGGAGATGTATTTGCTCTGATCTTCTGTTTAGCACTTGTTTTCTAGACAGCTAAGATGAGCCTCTCTGACTGCAACTAGCCCTGAGAAGAAAATAATAGGACTGACAAAGAAAATTTTAGACATAATGAAAAAGTGTAGGCAGTTACATTAAGCTATTAAATCCTCTAGATCTAATGGCATGCTCTTATAGTGACTGCAAAGATCTCCACAATTCCAAATTACCTTACCTATGTAAGTAGAACATAGTACGATCAGATAATTAAAAATCCATATGTTGTGCAGATGTACACAACTGTTTTATACATTGATTGGTAAAATGGATTCGTTTTACACTCGTGTAGCTTATAGTACTACAATCCACTGTAACTGAAGGAGTCTATGCATTCAACTATCAGTAGGTGTACAAATTAGATTAGTGATTGCTGAAGCAAGGGCTGATTTTTTATTTTACTTCAATGCACCAGCAATGTGTTGTGGTTACATTTTTAGCTTGAAGCTTTAATGCAGTACAGATATACATATGTTTATTAACAGGTAAAGCTCAGGCACTACTAAGTAAGACAGCATACCTTCTGTGGTGCTAGTGCATGGCAGCGGGTCATGTATAACCTACTACATTATGTTCTACATGCATTACACTTGCATGTCTCAGATAAAAAAATGTGAGCACCATCTGCATGCAATTAATTCCCACTTTCAGTATGGTAGCTTACCTATGTGAAGCATATTTACCCTGTCATAGTCCCTTTTATACACGTTAACACACACACACACACACACACACACACACACACACACACACACACACACACACACACACACACACACACACACACACACACACACACACATACACACACACACACACAGTCCCTTTTATACATGTTAACCCCCCCCACACACACACACACACACACACACACACACACACACACACACACACACACACACACACACACACACACACACACACACACACACACACACACACACACACACACACACACACACACACACACACACATAGTCCCTTTTATACATGTTCCCCCACCCCCCACCCCCCACACACACACACACACACACACACACACACACACACACACATTGTGAGCACCCCTTCTATATATTCAAATGTTTCCCAGAAGCATTAGATATAGAGTGACATCACCCCTGCAGACCACCTGTAGCCCAAGGCAAATAAAGAATTAACTGCTATGTACAAAACAGCCATTCAATCACCTTCTCCTACTGATTGCCTGAATAAGAATGTGATGGGAAATGAGCCTACGTCCTGCTGTTCTTTGTATTAGTAACTGCCTCCACGGATGTCCCACAGCACATGATGATTATTCACATCACAACCCCTTCCAGCTGAGTGAGCGTGCCCCATGAGGTATACATCTGTAGTGTCATAATATAGTGGACTGTATAAGTTTTGCAGGAAGGTGAGCTTCATTTGCATGGATGCACCTGCTGTACCTGCACAGCAACCTGCAAAGGTGAACTAGTTCCATGATGTTCCTTGGGTACAGTGCAATCCAAATTTTCACTAAAGCAGATCCCATTGCATAATTATGACTGTTAAGTAAATCTGGGGCCAAAAATTTACAAGGTTATATGTTCTAATCCCACTTCTTGTTTGATCACTTGTATACTCGGTACTACAGGAGAACATTTTCTCTAAACACTTAACTCTACAGATGGAATGCATACCTTTCAACTGCCCAGATTTTTCTAGAATATCCAGATGCTTGCCTCATGGTTTTACTGTGTTCCTTATAAAATTTGTGGTTTTCTACCAATTTTTTGAGGATTGAATTCCCTACATAATAACATACATTTGAGTTTAAGAGTTCATATAGTTCAGAAAATGAATGTTAATGCAAAAAATATTATTCTATCATCTTTCTAAGCAATATGTAAAAAATTATCCCTATTTTTGGGCCTTGGTCCCCCATTCTTTTTGGCTTTATCCAGATTTCTTCTGCTAAGAGGTTGAACTGCATGTGTAATGATGTGGTAAGGGGAAAGATGTCTGTTGAGAGTGACTGCTGGACAACTCTCCCTTCAGTCAGTTTTCAGCTATTGAAATGTATTCCAAATCTTTTCTATGCTATGCTTTGTCATGATAGCATCTGATTTGCTGTGGGTATCATTTCCAGTTCACAGCATTGAAACATTGTGCAAACAATAAATAGTACAGAGCAGCTCACTGTAGAGCGAGGGAGTGCTCTAGAAACACCCAACTATGTTCTTCATGCCCTGTGTCTGATGATACTTATTTATTTTTTATTACTTCCTACAAGTAAAAGTACATGCTTTCACAGGTAACATGGAAGCGCTGTCTGATCAAGTGGTTTGCTTGGTGTCACAGGTAGAAAGTGAGGGTAATAAACTCATAAGACTATCATAAAGCTGTCCATCATGAGAGAAATTATCTTCTTTAGAAAGAAATGATGCTCTTACAAACTATTTCACAGAGGTGCCCATTTGACAAGCTACCCCTATTTTTGATGATGTGATTGATCCATCAGAGACTGACCAATGCTCACTTCACAGACAGCAAGCCAAACTATAGTTCCATTTGCATTACATAAGCTGTGGAATTCATAATATAAAATAAAAAGGAAATTATTGTCATCGATTGCATCACTGAAAGCAAGCTTCCAATGGAATCTTAGATGTTCAGATCACATTTTTTTTTCTGGACAGCACAAAAAAATGAGGTAATGAGAAAACTAAATGGAGGGTGAGACAAAGACTGAAACTTGAGATGGCCAGAGGGAGATATACAAATGTAAAAAGGTATAAGGAGAGAGTGACAGAAGATGAACTTAAGCACATCAAGGCTCGGGGAGAACCTGCTGTGTACACATTAAACATTAAACCATCGATAAATGCAAAGGTTAGAAGGCTACCTAACGCTCAAACAGTGAGGGCATGAGTTTGCAAGACAAATGTCTTATATGAAATTTCAAAAACGATGATATTAACAACAAAGAAGTATTTGTAGCTAAAGGCAAGTAAAAATCTCCAAGTGTGATTCCCACCTCAAAATAATGATGTGTTATTCAGTTTAAGCTGTTCATAATTTCTGCTGCATAACAGGCTACTAGCATAATGCCCAGTCCTTAGAAAATGTTTAAAAAGGTCACACAGGAAAACCAATCGGTAAAGCTAGAACTTCCACTGTGTGATACCTTAAACCTCTTGAATCAGAGGCAACATGGGATATATGTAAATTACCCTTTAAGGATATCAGGTGTTTCAGCTAAATGGCAATTCTGAATGTCCATGACTTTTTTCTTTTACTTTTAAGTCTTTTTATGGACAATTTCAGGCCAATAAAGCCAAACCCCAACAGCTGTGGACATGTATGTTTCTGTCTTCTTATGACATCAGCAGCACAGCATAAAAGGAATGTTTGACTTTTGGAAACACAGGGTAGTCATACCCAACTGATAATTGGCCTGAAATTGTCCATAAAAAGACTTAAAAGTTTTTGTGACTTTGCTACATTTTTGTTTTTTTTCAGTCCTGAGAAAATATCAAACTCCATTTCACAATGCTGAGGTGTAAATGTGGCCCACAGCTGCATGCAGAAATTTCCAGGACACAATCACACTTTTTTGCATAGACTACATGGAAAACAGCTGTTGGTTTTATATGTGCAACTGCCCTTTCCAGCTGCACTAATGTCCCCTGATGCAGCTTGAAGTATGTCATTTGCAATGTTTCATTCTCAGCTATAGACCAAGTTCCACCATTGGCCAGACCCCCATTTTGCCAGATACAAAGCATATAGAACCACTGACTAATTATTCATGAGCTATCCATAGGGTTGCCACCTTTTCAAACGGCCAAAGTGGGACATATTTGGTACAAATGCCAGGTGTTGCCGGCCGAAATATACCCACAGCCAGTACAAAGGACAGAACTTCACTTTTTTGCCTAAATAAAAGTGTATGCGTGTAGCATTTTAGTTGCTTATTCTGTTTCTTATAACATTTAGGTGTTTCAGACACAGAATAACTGTTTTATGCAACTGTTACATAAAATATAGGAAATCATTTTGTCCTAAAATCACAGGACATTTGTCATTTTTACAATTATTTTGCAGGACACAACTGCCCAAAGAGGGACTGTCCCTCACAAAGTGGGACAGGTGGTAACCCTAGCTATCCATCTGCTGCCCTTTTTTGAATCACAAGTTGTGATCAAGCATATGTATGCAGGTTGGCACAGGCTAATGCTCAGATGCTTGGTATACTTTCTGAATCTCATCCCTTGATATTTACATTTTGGTCCTTAAGTACTATACCCACTTGTGGGTTAGTTTCTGCAGTAAAGCAGGCGATTTTGAAAAAAAGTGCTTTTGTTTTATCTTGAATGGAGTTATTTATTCTTTGTGTTGCAATGCTAAAGGGCTTTATTAATATATGCATTAGCACTTCTGTTTACCATATGTAAAACTGTCTGAATGCCTTTTATAAAAGAAGGAAAAAACCCTGCAGGATATACAGTTTGCAGTAAACACTTTAATAACTTCATAATGACTTCCTATT
Organism: Protopterus annectens; assembly: GCF_019279795.1. Taxonomy (NCBI): domain Eukaryota; kingdom Metazoa; phylum Chordata; order Ceratodontiformes; family Protopteridae; genus Protopterus; species Protopterus annectens. Next base: position 418,766,898 of record NC_056741.1, read on the forward strand.
CTTTGCAACTGTTTTCTGCATATGCGCTTGTTAAAAATAAAACATTTCCTCACCTCTGAGAATTTTATTATACTGCTAGACTTGAGCAGAATGTTAGTCTATCACTGGTGTTTCCTTTTATCAACCCACAAGGAAGACATAGTTAATTGAAGGATTTCATCACCAAGCCAGTAGTCTGGGTGCAAAGAAAAATTCACAATTGCCAAAAATCAGGAAATCTGTTTTTTTACTATTGGACAGATTATATGTATCTACGTTTATGCTTTCTAATGATTCCGAAAACAGACTTTATCATTATATAAACACAGCAGTGAGGCTGATGTGTCAGGGCACTGGGGTGCATGCTATACTGAGGTGAATACCTCTTCTAGGGACTTTTGTGTGGTTGATTATAGTAAGCTTGGGCTGCAGTGGCTATAGCTCCCTTCATTGGGATATGGAGGACTTTGCTCGCAAAATAAATTACTTTTTGATTTCTTTATTCTTCAGTGTGTGTGTGTGTGTGTGTGTGTGTGTGTGTGTGTGTGTGCGTGCGTGCGTGCGTGCGTGCGTGTGTGTGTGTGTGTGTGTGTGTGTGTGTGTGTGTGTGTGTGTGTGTGTGTTTTGTGGCTTTGAATGGCTTTTATTACACGTTTAATACCTTTCTGTTTTACATGTGTGAGAATGGCCTGCATTGTGGTAGAACTGCATTGGCTTCTAGTTCTCTTTCTAGAATCATGGCCTGTATGCTAAGTAAATTCAGGGAGAACAGCCATCGTGAATGTTATGATTAGTTAAACAGACCAGTGTGTGTGTGTGTGTGTGTGTGTGTGTGTGTGTGTGTGTGTGTGTGTGTGTGTGTGTGTGTGTGTGTGTGTGTGTGTGTGTGTGTGTGTGTATGATGATGTGGATCAGAAATGGCTTATTAAATGTAAATGTAAGAAATGTTCATACAGAATAAGATCAGACTGTAAGCTGACCATCCTGGTACTGCAAAGGCTATCATTATGGCTATAGCTAGAGCATGGGAAAGAGACACACTCTAATAGAACTCACACAAAAGAATGTTAACAAAATAGTGAAGAAAATAAAGAGTCGAGTAAGAGGTAAGGCTTAAGCATCTGAAATCAATATAATCTGGAAATACTGAGAAAATATTTAATCCCTATTTGGAGATGGAAAACAGTGCGGTGTTCTTGTCAAATATATCTAACAGCATTGTTAAGAAGTATGAGTGGCACAGAGGAGGAGGAGGAAGTCTACTCCATGGGAGAAGGGGACAAGTCTATGAGTTGGATGGGAAGAGTTTAAGACTAACTTAATGAAATATTGCTTCACAGAAGGGGTGGTGGAGCCCAGAATACAAAGGCAATTGCCACAGGCAGTGGCAGAGCATTGGTCAGAAAAAAACAACTGATGAGGAAGGGGTACAACAGTTGCATAGGGCTAACATTAACATTCCAGCACCCTTGACAGATAAAAAAAACCTTCTTTCATTAATATCAAGTTTATTACATATATATATATATATATATATATATATATATATATATATATATATATATAAAGGGTCGATATTGAATCAGCGAATGCTTAAAAAAGCAAATGCTGATTCCTCAACCCTATGTAAGCGAAAGCTTACAATCCCGAACACCCGGAACAGTGATTTTTTTTTTCCCAGGGAAAATAATTGCTGGGCCGGTTTTGGGAGTTTGCCATTTCCTCCACTGTGGTGCGATCTCAGAGTTGGTATATTTAAGTGTGGGGCTGGGGGGCAATGCCCCCGACATTATATACTGTTTTAAGATTTTTTTTTTTTTTTTTATGGAGCAGCAATTTTTTTCCCTGGGAAAAAATCGCTGTTCCGAGTGTTCGGGATTGTAAGCTTTCGCTTAAACAGGGTCGATGAATCAGTGTTCGCTTTTTTAAATGTTCGCTGATTCAATATAGACCCTACACAAACACACACACACACACACACACACACACACACACACACACACACACACACACACACACACACACTCACACAACGTGAGAGTCTGGAGTATGATGTACGTACATGAAATATAAGGCTATAGAGCAAACTTCATGACAAGTGGCAAAGCCATGAGCCATGAAATTATGGTCCTTAGTCCTTTAGTGCAAACTGTTTCAGAAATTACAAGCCCATATTTTTACCTGTGTTGCCTTTTTTCCCTTTTTATAGTTTAAATTACAGCTTATTTTCATTTCAATGTGATACAAGCATTATGTTGTTTGTTTTGAATAGGGCTTAAACAGTTTCTCTAGGTTCCTATGAAATGCCTGTTTCATGCATGTTTTCTGTTCTATATTTGTGGTGACTTTTAAAATATGTTCAAAGGGCTGGGTAAGTTTTTGGAATTATTTTTAGTGTTCTTGTGAAGTTTTTAGGATATATAACTCTGTTTCTAAATTGTTTAATCTTTTTTACCATTCACAATTTAGCCAATTTTTCTAGTAATGCCATTTTCTCCTTGCTCAATATTGGTTTGTTTTTTATTTTTCAGTTTCCTTTGCTTAATCTAAAGCAACATTGACCTTCAAAGGGTTGATTTATGCTGGGGATAGCTGTATTAGGTGTGTGAGAGTATCTCTGTCTCTCTTTATATACATACACACCTGTGTGTGTGTGTGTGTGTGTGTGTGTGTGTGTGTGTGTGTGTGTGTGTGTGTGTGTGTGTGTGTGTGTGTATGTATATATATATATATATATATATATATATATATATATATATATATATTTATACACATTTTTTATGGGTCTACTTTGACCCATCATTAGCGAAACTTAGTTTCGTGAGTCCAGTTTTGCGAAAGTGCATTTATCCAAAAATACATTTTCGCAAATCTACAGTTCACCGAACAGAATTCCTGGTGCAGTGGTGCAGGTACGGGAGGGAGGCTGTTGTTGTAGATTACGGTACAGTGAGGATAAGGGAATATTCCCTTTTCCCCACTGTAGTGTGATCCGATCTCGGAGTTAGTATATATTAGTAGCGTGGGTCTGGGGTGCAGGTGGCTTGCCCCCCCCTACATAAGTGAATTTAGTGAATTTGTTTTTTTTTTATTGCTCAGTTAAGTGTAGTTTCGCAAAAGTACATTTTCAGATAAATGCACTTTCGCAAAAATGGATTCCTGTTGAGAAATATGTCACTTTCTCCAGGTAAAGTGCAGTCTCAGAGTTGGAATAAAGTACTAGCAGGTGGGGTGTGGGGGAAGCATCCAAAAAACATGGTTTTCAATTTATATGGTCTGAGGTTAATCCTCATAAGATGTGCAGAAGCCTGGAGATGTTAGCATTATTGACAATTAGTCAAGTAAATCTGAATTACTAGGATCCATCTTTATAGGTATATAATTTTATACACACACACACACACACACACACATATATATATATATATATATATATATATATATATATATATATATATATACATACATACATATTTGGTCTGCTTTGATATGAAAACCCAAAAATCCATAATCACAAACGTTTTTTTCGCGAGACGGAAATAATGAAACGAAAAATCCAGAAGCACGTACTTTTTCCCAGGGCAAGTAAACACTTGCTCATTGTGGGAAATATGTCCTTTTCCTCACTGTAGTGTGATCCCGGAGTTGGTATATATAGTTAGGGGGGGTGTAGCCCCCTCACCTAGGTGGGTTTCAGATGGTACGGTGTGTTTTGTGTAGTTTTTGGCAAGTGTTTACTTGTCCTGGGAAAAAGTATGTGGTTCTGGATTTTTAGTTTTGTTATTTTCATCTCACAAAAATAATTTTCGTGATTATGGATTTTTGTTATATCAAAGCAGACCCATATATATATATATATATATATATATATATATATATATATATATATGTATATCTCCACCTGATTCTTATTGAACCACAATTCCAATGTTGCTGCACAGCAAGAAAGGAGTATATGCTACATCCTGGACTTGAATCTAGACCATCTGGATTATTGTTCTGGCTTTTCTATCACTAAGCTCCTGAAGCAGCTGAGGTCTGACCATGGAGCCATGGAGGAATGTACTTCTGCACCTAGAGTGAGGTGTGAACTCGTGATGGACTTCCTTTGTATATATATATATATATATATATATATATATATATATATATATATATATATATATCTGACCCCACATGTAAAAATGGGAAAAAGGGGTTGTGAATGGACGGATGGATAGATTTGTAGCCATACTCTTCACAAAGATGAAATAATTTCTTCTAGACATATTAGTCACACTGAACTTATTTAATAGTTTGCTAACAGTCATGCTATTAGCTATGCTTAACTCATTGATTGGTGGGTTACATTCACTTCAAGATTCACTTCAAGATATGCTATAATATTTTTTATGCTCCTACCTTTCATTTTATATGCACAGGCAAGACACATGAGGAGGGGGCATGCACTAAACACAATGAAGTGAGAAGAGTCACTCATCCATCTGACATAGCCTGTGGAGCAGCCCTGCCTTACTTCTAAGCATCTCCTGTCAGGTCCACTGTCTCTACTGGGAACTCACTGTCAGAATGAAATACTTAGACATGCCTCCTTCTATTTTCTATGGAAAGGTGAGCAGACAAAAAGTTTCATTGTTTTAGTTCCATTAGTGGCAGGGTTACTAATTGAACCCAAGTCAGTGGTGGCACAGACAGATGTTCATCGTGTTATACTGCTGCAGTCATCACACTTGGGTTATCCTGCCGTCAGGCGGTCCCGCAGTCGGCCGAATCCCAAAGTCTTGGTCCGGCGTCGGTTGTCATTGCTTCTTTCCTGACGTCAGTGCGACAGGGGGAAGAGGCAGCAGATGCCATTTTCTTCAGTCTTTCTTGCCGCGTGGTGCCCGAAGCAGAAGCAGTTCGCAAGTGCCGGTCGGCTAGCTCCTGAGATTTTCAAATCGAATTTCAGCCCGACGTCTTCTCTAAAGCTAAGTACCCCGTTGGGGAAACATTTCTTGCCTCAGACCGATGTCAGACAAAGTTAATAATTGCATTTCTTCTGGTAAGCAAATACCTCATATGGATTTTCATTCTTATTGTATTCCTTGCCTAGGCCCAGGCTACGACGTCTCTGGTTGTCGGTTTTGTGCTAGGTTCAACAAACGTACAATCAAGCGTCGGGCAAACTTCACCCGACATTATTTTGGCAGAAAATTTAACTATAGCATGTCGTCGGAGAAACCGACATCAGCAATGATTAAAAAATGCAAGGATAAGGACAGGCAACCAAGGCCAAGACCAGATACCGAGGCCTCAGCAAGGCCTGCCGCCGGTTCTCCAGTTTTCAGCGAGGCGCCTACACAGCCCCTGACTACCGCTGAGTTAGAAATTCTGATGGCCTCCCAGACCGAATCAGCTGGGCCTCAGGAGCCGGTTCCATCTCACCCCTCTGACGCCAACCCTGATGGTGATCCGAAGATTTTGGACAGGCCTTCGGTTTCTGAAGGTGTCTTCAAACCGACAACTATCTCTATTAAGTCTTATGCTAAACTTAAAGCCCCCTTAAAAGTTAGGAAACCAGGTCCACAGCCCCCCCACAGGCCCCTATGCCTAAAAAGCAGATGCTTAAGATGGCTGAGGATTTAATTACCCTTATCAGGGGTTCACAACCCCTTCCTGACAAAAGGCCTAGACTGGAGGAAGATTATCCTTCCTCTGACCAAGCATCCATTTCCTCAGCTAACTCTGAGGACCGGGATTATTCCTTCCCTCCTTATGAAGACTCAGATGCTGAAGAGTCCATTCCCTCTGTCTCCCCCCCTGAAGACTACTCTTTTGGGGAAACTTTACACACCATGAGGGAACACTTCCACTGGGAAGGCCAAGATTACTCTGACTCTAAGAAAAGACTCCGTGAGTTTCTTCTTCTCCCACAGCATAGACTCCTTGCAATTCCTCCAGTTTTAGACATTTTGGATGATGTTTACACCGAATCTAGTCTAAATCCAGATTCCTTACCTCCTGCACCAGCTAAACCAGACAGATACTACCGAGTTCCTGATTCTCATAAGTTTCTATATAAAAGCCCTGTTGCAGACCCCAAAACCATTTCCCAGGGTCCCAAAGGGGTTAAGGCCTCTACTGCTAAGAATCCACTACCTTCTGAAAGAGATTCCAGAGCATTAGAAAGATGGGGGAAGAAAGTGTATACGTCTGCCACTTTGGCCACGAGGGCCTTAAACTGCCAATTCCACATGCTAAAATACCAGCAGTACTTGATTACACAGTTAAAGCAGAAAATGATCCCTCAAACAGATCAACCTGATTTCAAAGAGATGCAGAATTTGCTGCATGCAGCAGAACAGGTGGGAAAGCATACCTTACAGTGTGGTTTTGATTCATTGGAAGCCTCATGTAGAGCAGCTGTCACAGGATCTGTAATACGTAGACATGCTTGGCTAAAACAGCAAGCCTTACCAGAACATGTCAAAGCAAAGTCATTGGATGTTCCATTGCAGAAAGATGTGTTATTTGGTGTCAAAGCAAAGGAAGTTTTAAAGAAAATGGAAGAAAAGGCAAAATCTATACAGACAGTTAAAGAATTTTTACAGGTACAACCTCCTCGTTTCAGCAGAAACTGGCCATCAAAAAACTGGTCCTTTCCTGCATCAGACAGACCCCAAAGGGGTGGGTACAGAAGCTCAAGGGGCAGAGGCCAGCCACAAGGTTCTTTCAGGCCTAGACAATGGCATACAACAACTCAAAGAGGTGGAGACGAAAGATCTCAACCCTTCAGGAAACAAACACAATGACTTCCCTCTTCGCCTGCCAAGCAAAATTGGCTTGGCAGCACCTTTGGGAGGAAAACTGGCTCTATTTCCACAAAATTGGCGCATCATAACAAAGGACAAATGGGTTCTGGATATTATTACCCGAGGCTACAGATTTCATTTTCACACTTAACCACAGATGAGAGGCATGCCTAATCTGCCTCCAAACCAATGGGCAGAGGCACAAACGCAAATTGCAGCTCTCATGGATACGACAGCAATTCAAAAGGTACCTACAAAGGAGCAAGGTCAAGGTTTTTACTCAAGACTGTTTCTAGTACCAAGAAAGGACAAAGCATGGAGACCCATTTTAGACCTCTCAATTCTAAACACATACCTGGAGGTACCCAAATTCAAAAATGCTCACACTACAGCAGCTTCTTCCCATGCTGGGCAAGGAGTCTTGGCTGATAACATTGGACCTCAAAGAGGCATACCTACATGTCCCTATCAGACAAGATTGCAGAAGATACCTCAGATTTTTGGCAGGTACAACACATTATCAATTCTCTGCATTGCCCTTTGGCTTATCTACTGCGCCCAGAGTATTTACGAAATGCCTGGCATCAGTAATTGCATACTGCAGACAACAAGGAATACAAATTTATCCATATCTGGATGACTGCCTGATCCAAGCGGACAGCAAGGCCATTCTATTACAGCATCTGGCATTTGTAACAAAGCTGCTAAGTTGCCTAGGGTACACAGTAAACAAAAAGAAGTCAAAGCTAATACCCTCACAAGACATAATATTCCTGGGTGCCAGCTTAAATACAATGGCCCAGATGGCTTATCTCATGCCAGACAAACAAAAACAACTGACTGAATACTTTAAAAAGATGGCAACTTTTACCCAGCTCACTGCAAGGAAAATCCTGCAGGCACTGGGGTTCATGGCATCCTGCATTCAACTAATCCCACATGCAAAGCTGCATATGAGGAAATTACAATGGTACCTGAAAAGTGTATGGACTCAACACAGACACAGCCTCGAAACAAGTATACCTCTCATTCCCTGCCTTCAAAAAGAGTTCCTATGGTGGGCTCAAGCATGTCAAATAAACAAGGGTCTTCCTTTTGTCTTACCTCCAGCAAACCAAACTATGACAACAGATTCTTCAGAATACGCCTGGGGAGCACACATGGCAGGACAGTGCATACAGGGCAAATGGTCTGCAAAACAAATGCATCTACACATCAACCAAAAGGAGATGCTAGCTGTGCAAAATGCACTCACAGCCTTCAAGGACCTCTTGCATCCAGGACAACTACTAATAAGGACAGACAACACCATAGTTATGTGGTACATAAACAAACAGGGAGGAACACACTCCTACCCTTTATGCAGACAGGCAATGACCTTGTGGAACACAGCATTGACTTACCAAGTACAACTGCAAGCACAATTCCTGCCAGGAAAGGAAAACATATTGGCAGACGAATTAAGCAGAAATTTGGCAGATCCTCACGAGTGGAGACTATACCCACAAGTATTTTCAATGATAACTCAAAGGTGGGGATGCCCAGACATAGATCTATTTGCCTCCCCCAACAATTGCCAACTACAGAAATTTTGCACAAGGACTTATTCCCTAGCCTGGAAAGTGGACGCCCTATCATTCAGTTGGACAGCATTAACAGTCTATGCCTTCCCACCACTACCTCTCTTGACCAAGGTATTACTGAAAGTCAGATTAGAGAGACCACAAATGATCCTCATTGCTCCGGACTGGCCACATCAGCACTGGTACCCATTACCAAGGACCTTGACTCAATTCCCACTTCTGTCGACTCAGCAAAACTCTCAAATCCTTCACAGTCAGATCAGGACTTTAAATTTAGCTGCATGGGGAATACCTTGAATTATCAATCAACACTTCTCTCTAAGGACGTCCTGAATGTCATTTTGGAGGCCAGGAGGCCCAGCAACAGAAAAACTTACTCAGACAAATGGAAAAGATTTTGTGCATGGAACCAGGCTAAAGGCCAAAATCCTTGGATACCAAACATTCCTCAAATACTGCAATACTTAACTGAGATGCTACACAAAGGCCTTTCTTTCTCATCCATTAAGATCCATGCTTCAGCCATTTCAGCTCAATATAATACGGATCCTCCCATATTCTCACACCCTTTACTAAGGCAGTTTCTCAGAGGGGCTAAGAATATAAGACCCCCCAGAAAACCCCCAACGCCAGCTTGGGACCTCAACTTCATTTTAGAAAAATTAACACTGCCTCCTTTCGAACCAGACTTCTCAGCAGAACTGCAATACTTGTCATGGAAAACAGCTCTGTTGCTTGCTATCACCTCAGCATGCAGGGTCTCAGAACTATAGGCACTTATGGCAGTGGAACCTTTCATCATTTTCCATCAGGACAGAGTCTCTTTACGAGCTAACCCTACCTTTATGCCAAAGGTAGTATCCAGTGTGGCTTTGAATCAGACCATTCATTTACCCACCTTTTATCCAAAACCCCAGAATAAAGGAGAAAGACTCCTTCACTCTTTGGACATTCACAGACAGCTACATTACTATTTGGATAAGACAAAGACCTTCAGAAAAACTGACCAACTCTTTGTATCCTATGCTGCAGGTTCACAAGGAAAGGCTATTTCAAAACAGACCATCTCCAAATGGATAGCACATTGTATCCGCTTTTGCTACTCGCACCATGGGAAAGCAGTGCCTGTTAATATTAGGTCCCATTCTACCAGGGCTACAGCAACCTCAGCAGCCTTTCTCAGGGGGGTTCCAACCAAGGACATTCTGGAGGCAGCTACTTGGAGTTCAGTGCACACCTTTACCAAGCACTACCACCTTCCATTATACTCAAAAACCAGAGCTGGTTTTGCCACTGCAGTTCTGCAGGGCATCCTAGCTTCACCTAACCCAGTTTAGTACCAGCCACCCATCCATAGCTTTGGGATTCAACCCAAGTGTGATGACTGCAGCAGTATAACACGATGAACATAGTACAGTTTTGTACCTACCATAAATGTAGATGTTCGAGTGTATATACTACTGCAGTCCAGGTTACCCTCCCTCCATCCCCTCTACATACCAGGGTGTCAGTTATAACTCCATGTACATCAATCTATTGGATGCATGTCTATATGGTGTATTTGCTAACAGCTAGTACTATTGTTTATCTACTAAGGTATTTTTGCATAGTTATTTGTATTGCCTTCCTAGTTGGGGGCACCTGACATCTGGGGCAAGAAAAACTGAAGAAAATGGCATTGGCTGCCTCTTTTATCCCCCTGTCACACTGACGTCAGGGAAGAAGCAACAACAACCGACGCCGGACCAAGACTTTGGGATTCGGCCGACTGCGGGACCGCCTGACGGCAGGATAACCCAAGTGTGATGACTGCAGCAGTATATACACTCGAACATCTACATTTATGGTAGGTACAAAACTGTACTTTATATGGCAGTCTGGTTAGCTATACTTGGAAAATACTTTCAGGAGACTATCAGTTATGTTGAATTAGTTTCTTAGTGAGATAATAACCATGCTGAACGAGTTTCTTACAGGAACACTAGCTATGCTGAGTTGACTAAGGGTGATCACAATCACGATGAAGTGATTTCTCGGAGAACTAATAGCTATGTTTAACTGATTGCTGGATGGGTTACAAGATAAACTCCTTTCTACAGTGAACTGATTGCTCTGTTCACAAAGTGATTAATCAGAATGTCTGAATCTGCAGTACTCAAGAGTGGCATTTCACTCTCTCTCTCTGTTTCTTTCAGTCTCTTTCCCGCCCTTGATGTCTGCCTCCCTCTCCCTCTGTCTCTGTTTTGCTCCCCCTCTCTGCATAATTAGCTCTTGCAACTGTCATCCTGTGTGTGCGTGTTTATATTCATTCATTCATTCTCCTTTTTTTATCTGTCAAAGACTTCATGAATAAATCTGTACAGGGTGCACAGCTTATATTGCTTCCTTACCCCTGCAATGCAGATACACAGCTAGTGTTACTGCAGCAAATGCCTCGCCTTGCAGAAGGAAATAAAACAAAGCAAAATATTATTGCCTAGCTAAAGTCGTTTAATCTCCCTCTCAGAAATGCATGCCAAAAAGTACTAGATAACCTGCAAGGGGGGGGGGGTGTTGATTTGTACCTTGCATGTTAAATGATTCCCTGAGGACTGCAGCTATGCTCAGAAGAACTAGTAGAGAATGCTTAATACATATCTGCAATTCATGCATATTTAATGTCAGAAGACAGAACTTATTTTATTGTGACAGCTCCGATTACTAAGCAAAGAAGCTGCATCGTTGTCAGCTACACGTGCAGAAAGCTGTGCTCTAAGCTAAACACATTTTAATACATATAATTCTTATTTACAGAATGCAACTGTGTGCCTCAGAAATGGAGTAGCAGTGTTCTGAGAATGCCCTGTGAGAGATAAAGCACTGATATAGAAGTCTCAGAATCATATACAGTGGATGGCAGTAGATGAATTTGAACCTGCTCTTCTTGCCTTTGTTTATATAATATTTAACTTACAATATTAATATGCACAGGAAATAAATCAACAGTACAGACTTTTTTCTACAGTACTGTTTAGATTACTTGAGCATTATAAGGATATAGACAGGAAAAGCAATTCATAACAGGGCACAACATTTTATTCAGACTGTCCATATAAATAGAGAAGAAAAGAGTTTAAATAGGTACTCGTACTGAGAAAAAGGGGCAGAGGGGACAGGACAGAGAGCTGAAGAATATTAAGGGACTTTTCAGTCTAACTGGTTAATATCTTCCAAAAACCGAAATGCAAGAGAACAATACGATTATGTCTAAAGGGTGGATGGCTCAGAGGACATATAATGATTTTATTTATTTGGTTATTAGTTAATTAATTAATTAATTTATTTATTTATTTATTTTACCCAAAATGTAGTGGCTGACTGAAGCAGCCTCCCTAAAGTGGTAGTCAGGTGGATATCAGTAATGTAATTAGGGAAGACATGGAGAACACATAGAAAATTTCTTCATAATGGGAGGGGTGTTGGTTACTTAAAATCCTCAACTTATCTACAAACTCAGCAAGCTTGTCAAACAGTTCCGGACAGTTTCTGTGTTAATCAAATAGCAGAAGTCTTGTAGCAAATGCACCAAGGACCTAAATAAGAAGACCCTGGCAAAACATAAAAATGTGCAGAAGAATATTTACATACCTTTTGTATTAGTGAGCAAGTGGTACTCGGACACTGTAGATATGCAGATGTAGCTATATTGTGTACTGGTATCCCCACAGACTCAGAATATTTATTGATTTTGTTTTAGAGGTGAGAAGACAGTAAGATTGTATGGGTCCTGATCATCTGACATAGCCTCAAGTAACTGCATACCAAGAGGTCAGACAGGACATGAGGTTCAATCAAAGGACAGCCCAAAACAAACACATAGTCATAGTGTAAGAAAACCTGGGGTGTGATCCTCTGAAGGCTAAGGGTGTGATCCAGATTTTTATGTGGATGCATGCTCACTAACTAACCACTAGATGGTGCTGACAAACTGACTGAAGACATGCAAGGGAAGGGAGACCATTGACACTGGACTCCTGTGATAGGAACATACTTTCTCATCTCATTTTGCATCCCTGCAAAGAGGAACAAGAAACTGAGAAATGTCAGCACAGGTATTAAGAGAAAAGATGTCATTCAAAGGCAACTTTGATGGGCTCTCAGCATTATCTAAATATGGGAGCTATCAGCAAAGAAGTAAAGAGAAAAGGCATTATGCACAATTGTTTTAATGTGCTTTTAATGTTATCAAAAAATGAATATTGATTTAACAGCTTGCTGTTATAGAATGTCACACGTGGCCTTTAGAATATAATTAGTTTCCTTTGTGAACTTCTTATTCAACATTCAGGAAGCAGAAATCATAGCCTACTGGAACAGATTGTGATGACAGACCAGAGGGAAAGGTTAGAAAAGTTAGAAGATAAAACCAATGAATACAGGAAAAGAGATGATGACATATTTCTTATGCTAGCTGAAGTTTTTATCCATGGTTCTTAAAAGTATCTAGGTGCCAGATGAATACAAAATGCTGTAAAATGGCTCCTCCCATGTTATCTGTAAAGCTTAGCCACTCCTAGACATTACCATCTAGTGTGCATGTCTATTTGTTACCATACTTATTTTCCTTCAGAGATTAATACTAGGTTAACTGCTCTTGTGGGCCATTTTAAGCTTAGCCAATTGCTGAATGTGAGAATCAAACCCTGCGCTTTGTGTTTGTAATGTAAGCACCTTAATTGTTAGGCCAACCTCCCAACTGTCTGGCACTGTTTTCATCTAGAAACAAACATTTGCAAGAGACAACAGTTTCAAGGACTTCAGTCGGCCAGTTTCTGTATATTCTCCTACAGAACGAAATTCTGCTTTATCATTATTTTCGCTGTATGTACCTTAGATGATATGTGTAATCACCACAGTTTTTGTGAAGAAATGTTTTCTAATATTACAAATTACTGTGAGTTTTGTGTAATAAGAATAACAAGATTTTCACTCATAAACAAAAGTGAAAAATGATTATAATTCCAATATAGCCAAACAAATGAAAACATGGGAGATTCAGTTAAACATGGTGCACTTTGCTCTCATTTCTGTGTATTTTTACATTACAGTCCTTTAAAATACTACCATCAGCAAGTTTTGATATCTTTAATGTCATTTAAGACTAATGTCAGGAAAGATTTCAAATGGAAAATGCAGAACAAGTCCACATTCTTAGCTTTTCACATGTCTCTATGCTTGGGACCTAAAGTTAAGCCTTCTTAACTCCAAAGTGGTCAAATGCAGCACTTTGTTCTGACTGTGTCTGTAAAAAAAAACAAAAAAAAAAACATTTTTTTCTTTAGTTTGGTAAGCAGTTCAAACAGATGCTTATTTAAGCTAATGGTTAGAGTCATTGCAGTATGATACACAGACTGGCACATATGCTACTACCAGCAACATTCCAAGAAATAAACTGATTACGTGGGTACTCTTTGTGGCATTAATTGAAGTAAACATTTTAGGAATGCAAATGCAGCTAGGCGTTTTGGAATTATGTATTGACATGCACTCCCCTCTTCCACAATGCAGCCCCCACAACATCAAGTGTAGCCCCCTCCAAAAAATACTAAAATGACAAAAAAAGTACAGTAAAAAAGTTATTTAACAAAATATAAAACTTAATACAATAAAATCAATGTAAATACACCAGAGGATTTATTTAACTGCAGCACATCTCACTGAAAAACAAATAAATTATTTTATAAGTATATGCTGTGGATTATACAGCACATGACTGGCTACACTCTTGCTATTGCAAATTTCCCTCAATATGCAGTTACCTCCATTTATTTGACCAATAACCTGTATTTGTAAAAAATATTGCAGAATCTCCTCTCTCTAAAAATCAATATGGAGAGAGTTTTTGTAGACCTCAGAAAGTTCAAGTTTATTTTATATTGATATGTGTATAAATGAACCTGTGTAAGATTATCCCATGAATAGTAGATAGTTTCGTCATACTAAAATGTCTGAAATGATTCAACTGAATAGGCTTGTCTAAATCTTAGTTCCTATCATCCTCTCACACTATCAAAATCATTAGCAATGTATGCAGAGGGCATTCTTACCGCCATGTTTCTTTTAACCATACCCGGCCAGTGTCGATAAGCCTTTAATAAGCAACTTTATCTGCACGGCATTTCCCTTCTTCTGTTCCCTCAGCATGTTCACACTACTTGAAAGAGATTATGCCACACTATTACTGTTCTCCTGTTTTTCCTAGAATTTACATAACTACCTAAACAAATTAAACAAATTCAGTTCCTTTTTTTCCCCTCTCCAATTCGGTTTCCTCGACTATTTTTATCACTTTGCTCTCTTGATTATCTTTCAAAGTTCACCCATTTTAACAAATTAACTTTCTGTATATGTTCTGCTGCTTTCTTCTAAATCAGTTTTTCTGCAGTGTTTTCAAGAGTTGTCAAGGTTCACTCATATCCCGAGTTTCCAGTGCTCAGAGTACTATCTTTCTATCTGTCTGCTGGAGAGAAAGGGAATGAAGCCAAAGGTTTACAAAAGCTGAGACAAACAGCATACTACGTTACACTGAATCAGCAAAAAAGCCTAACTACAAATTGTATTATTTATGTAGCTACACTATTCAGTACATTAAGCAAATCAGATTTCACAACCACAAAACAAGCAGACTAGGAAACCAGGCTCAAACTCACAGGAGTAACTGCTGTAGAATATTTTGTATTATTACTCTTGAATGGGAAAGCAGAAATTGCCAGATTCATTATATTTGTTTTAGAAGCATGCAAGCACATAAAATGTGTTTATAGACACCCTTTTCTTCACCTTTCTATATATTGTAGAGATGTACAAATATATAAAATGTGTTTATAGACACCTTCCTTCTCACCTTTCTCTTTGATTTAGAGATGTACAAATGCACTCTCCAAAGCTAAGAATACAGCATCCATGGGAACAGATGACATCCCGGGCTGTGTACTACATGAACTACAAAATGAAATGGCACCTCACCTAAGTGTCATGTTTAATCATACCCTCACCTCAGGCTTCATGCCCACTGAGTGGCTCACAGCTACAGTTATCCCACTCCACAAGGGGGGATCTACCTTGGATCCCGAGAACTACCACCCCATCAGTCTGACGAGCCTGATCTGCAAGGCCATGGAACGTGTTATCATGGAACTTATAAACAAAGATACTGGCAACCTTCAAACACTGGACCCCACCCAGTTTGGGTTCGTGAAGGGCCGATCTTGTCTCCTGAACCTGATTGACTTCTTCAAATCAGTCTCCAGGGCCATGGACGAGGGTAAGGCAGTCCACACAGCCTATGTGGACCTCACCAAGGCCTTTGACACCATCCCCCACTCTGGAATCATAGATAAACTTACTAAGTTGGGCATTAATCCCTATGTCACTCGATGGGTTGCCAACTGGCTTACTGATAGAACCCACACTGTAAAAGTAGCTGACTGCAAATCCAACTCCAGACAAGTGACAAGTGGAGTACCTCAGGGTTCAGTCCTGGGACTGCTCTTGTTTGGCATCTACTTCTCTGAAGTACAGGCCAACACTAAGGGACTCTGGCTAACAAAGTCTGGAGATGACTGCAAACTGGGAGCCATTATTGAATCCCCAAATGATGTAGATACTCTACAAAAGGGCCTTACAGAAACAGATACTTGGTGCCAGAGCCATGGGCTCAAGCTCAATGCCAAGAAATGTATAGTTATCCCCTTTCGGAAAAAACATGTACCCGTGAATTACCACATAGGTGGCAGTATACTAAACACCAAAAGTGTGATAAGAGACTTAGGGACACAGGTGGACAGTGGTCTTACCTTCAATAATCATATCGCCAAAACAGTCAGGAAATCCTATGTGGCACACCTCATCACTAAAGGCTTTTCAGCCGGAAAAAAGGAGGTCATTGTCCCACTGTACTCATCCCTCATTAGACCCATTATAGAATACAACGCCCCATTTGGTATGTACCTCTCAAGACATCTGCAACAACTGGAAAGGCCGCAGAAATACCTCACTAAAGAATCACAGGCCTAAAGCAGATGCCCTATGCTGACCGCCTTAAAAAACTCCAGCTATACTCTGTCGCATATCGTCTATTCAGAGGCAATCTCTGCTTAACATACAAGGCCATGTCAAACCCAGAGCTGTTGGACATGCTACACCTAAAGAAATCCCAAGCCCTCAGAGCCACATGCTCCAGGGATCTAAACCTTGTCATCACAATAAACAAAATATGCTGGAGGGATAGGTTCCTGACCCAGAGACTCCCCAGACTCTGGAATAGACTGCCCATACATGTCAAGCAGAGTGCCTCCTTGGCCTTCTTCAAAAGGAACCTTGACGATTGGATAGGAGAAAGGAAATTCACCCCGGGATCACGTCAGTCTCTGCTAGACAGGGGTCCAGGGAAGTAAATAGTGTGGGAAGAAATAGCCAGGAAATTTTTATGGCTAGGCTTGTACAGGCCCTAGGGCCGATAGCCTAGTACCAACCTATGAACCTATGACCCTATGAACCTATGACCCTATGTATAAAAATGTTTTTAGATACCTGTTTCATCATACTTCTTACAGCAAATGTGACACATAATGATTCTGGAGATGTAGCTGGCAGCTGATCTAATGTATACCAAAGAATAAATAGGGATACTAGTCTGAAACTCAAACATCTAGCACCTGTTCTAAAGAGGATTGCTCACAGAAATATTCTAATCTGGCCTGATCAGGTATTTCTGCCTGAAAGAGTCACACTCCTTAATTCAGCGAACTGCGCAAGGACAGAATGTAGCCAGTGTGCAGTGAAGGGGAAATAGTATTCTGCTTTGTTTTCATAATGGCAGCTTTGAAGCTGTCAATAGCTAATCAAATCAATACACTTTCAAAGTAAACATCTCAGAAACCTGTGCTTAGGGATATATGCAAAGGAGATTTTGTATTTGAAACTGTGTGCCTAACGCAGAATTTCAATGTTCTTTGTACTAATTTACATGCTTAGCTAAAGCCTGGAGCAGAAAATCGCAAGTGATTAAAAAAAGTCATTCATCCCAGAAGCATAAGTGCTAGACAATGTATGTTGCCATTTCCATACCAAGAAGGGAACACTGGGGGAGGATGACCCAAACAAAAGGTTAGAACCAATAGGCCTTTTACTGGAAGGAGTGCTGTGTGTGTGTGTGTGTGTGTGTGTGTGTGTGTGTGTGTGTGTGTGTGTGTGTGTGTGTGTGTGTGTGTGTGTGTGTGTGTGTGTGTGTGTGTGTGTGTGTGTGTGAGTGTCTCTGCAAACAACATGTGTGTGCATCTGTTGAGAGAGAAAAAAATGAAACAATTGCATGTATGCTATAGGAATGTAATAACTGTCACTAATACAACTAAAGCTGGTTTCTGTTCCTCATGTAAAACATCCCTGCCAGTAGTGTGATTACCTGTTTAGCAAAGGAGGGATTGTTGAATGAGACCTGCACTGCTGAAAGAAACTAATGAGAAGATGAAGTGATTCAACATGATCTAGGGAGAGTCTATCGCTGTTCATTTAGCTGAAAAAGATATCCAGTACACAGTAGTTGTACTATTCAGCAAAACCGAGGTTTCCAAAAGACAACTTGTCAGTTTCAGCAAAGTGAAACTAAAACCACCAAATCATGGAAATTGCCTTTTCCCCCAGAGATGCATATATTTTGGAACTGGAATATAAATGTATGGGAGTGCAGGATTGGTGAGGAAAGAGGCCCACCATAAAAAAAGAAAAAAAGTTTCATAATAAGTGTGATTTCAACTGATCAGGTACAGCAAAATATCATTTGATGAAGCTAAGATAAATAGCACTATAATTGCAATTATGCAGCTAGGTGCTAATTTCCACATGGAAATGAGTCAGCTGCAAATCGTTAGGACACTTTTGTGAGCTCATATTAAGCACTCAGAAGGCAATGTCAGCTAGGTGCATCTATGGCAGGTAGTAATATTGGGATATGTACTAAGGGCACACAATAAATGCTATGAATGCAAAAGGCATCATGCTGTTAAGCTGTACCTATCTGTATCATAACTGAAGCATTGTGTGCAGGTCTCTAGCCTGCATTTGCAGTGCAACATGCAATCCTACTAATGGTACATTAGAAGATAGCCAAAAGAGTAAGAATTTGGAAGAAATACCATATCAGACTGCACGCAGAAGCTAAAAGTAAAATCAGTGCAGCTTAGGGACAAAAGATGACAACTATATGTCATAGCAAGTCGGGGGCTATGTACTGTACTGCATAGGCATTCACCTGTCCAATAAAGGACATTGTATCACCACAATACACTCTGAAGTGTCTTAATGTAACTATAAATTAGGTGATCTTAAGATAGTTTATACATTTTAAAATGTTAGTGTTTATTTGGTCATTATGTTGGCCCAACTGAAAGCTACTCTTGATCAATCAGGTAAGCAGAGCACTTGACCCAAGCTTAAATGCCATAAGTGAGTACACTGAATAAGCATGGCTGGGTTATTCAGATAAATGATATGAAAGTCATTACAAGTAAGCATCAGACTAGAATGTGGGATTTAGAGCAAAACAAATTTTGTTGTTATTTTACAAAATGAGTGTTTTCACAAAGAAATTCTGTGCAATAGAAGTAGGCATAGTGGCTGGGTCAAACAAATGTAACATATATATATATATATATATATATATATATATATATATATATATATATATATATATCCTCCCCGTGGTCGAGTGAAGTTAAAGACATGCAGGTAGGTGCAAGTGTGTGTGGGTGTGCCTTCTTTGCAGGTTGGGTGTCGGGCTGGCAACTTGGCACCGTAAAAATCCACTGCCAGTCATTAGCGGACTGGAGTTCCGCTGTGGTGACCCCTAACCGGGAAAAGCTGAAAGACCGCATTTTATATATGTATATATATATATATATATATATATATATATATATATATATATATATATATATGGATCTACTATACGTGATTGAAATCCCACAAAGCTGAATCCCATATGACCGAGACCATATGATCAACTTTTAAAATTTTGATCATGTTAAAAAAACAAACAAACAAATACTAACCTTCACATTGCTAGCGGGGGGGCTATGCCCCCACACCTCCCGAAATTTAAATATACTAACTCCAAGATCACACTACAGTGTGGAAGATGGAAATCTTCCCATTCTGCACTGTACGGAGATGCCCGTTCCTCATGGTCAATATTTCAAAAGTCGATCATATGGTCTCGGCCATATGGTCTTCGGCTTTGTGAAAGTTCAACCATGTGTAGGGGACCCATAGATATATATATATATATATATATATATATATATATATATATATATATATATATATATATATATACAGAGAGAGAGAGAGAGCGATAGATATAACTTTTAATTGCATATTCAAATAATAGAATCACATCTGAGGCATTTGTGTGCACCAAGAATTGCTTGGAAAACTACTATACCATTTAGTATTGCTTACAAATATAACATGCCTTTTAGTAGCTTAAAGGTCTGTTCTCCTTTAACTGTCCATTTAACTGTCAAGAGAACCTCACACTTAGTCAGGTCATTCAAGATACAAGCAATGGTGGCAAAATCATGACTGACTGCATGATAATAGCAAATCAGGCTTAAAAGAGCTTTAACCTGTTTCTTAGTGGCTGGTGTGGTTTCACAATCTCTCAGCCTGTTACGTAGCTCATATAGAGGGTTTCTGCCATTTCTAATTTGCACTTAGCAGGGATAGCAGTCAATCCAGATCAGTACCAAAAATTTAAAGCTAGAGATTTATTTGGCAAGATGGCTTTTCCAGTCCTCAGAAACTATTACAATATCATCCAGGTAAGCTGCTGCATTTTGGTATGGGGTCTAAAACGTTTGTCTATTCACCTCTAGAATGTTGCAGATACTCTAGGGAGACTATAAGGCATGACTCTGTAGTAAAAATGTCCACCTGGTGTTGAAAATGTTATTTTTTTCTTAGTTTCTGGAAATAGTGGAATTTTGCCAACTGCCTTTGGTTAGGTCCAAAGTGAACAGAAACCTAACCATACCCAATTTTTCCATCAGTTATTCCACTCTGAATATGGAATATGAATCAAATTTAGATATAATATTTCATTTTCTGAAGTCATTAAAAAAAGTGTGGATCCATCAGACTTGGTTAATACACTTGGAGCATCACTCACTTTGAAATTCTTCTATGACTCCAAGTTTAAGCACTTTCTGTACATATTCCTTCACTGTTCACTGGTTAGCACTGGGATTATGGTATTCAGTACAGTTTAAAATGTACACAGTTTATATATCATTCCTGATAAACTGGTTCTACTATGCAACACTATAAACATGTCATTCTTCATAGCTACACATTTATTTACTCTTGTTTCATAATGTCTCCCTGGTTTTGACTTCTAGAGAACCTTTTTCTGCAAACAGACTTACTACTGAAACTTCAGTTTCTGCCAAGGCTTTAGAACAATTACATGATGTAACTCTTCTGGTTTCATTTTTCCAAGTAGTCATAGGTTCATAGGTGTGTACTAGGCTAATGGCCCTGGAGCCTTTACAAGCTTAGCCCATAGAAGTGCCCTGGCATCGTGCCGCCCAACATGGGTTCCCAGTGCTTCTATCAAGTAGACCCACTGGAGTGATTCCTGGGAATAACTTTCTATTACCCATCCACTCATCAAGATTTATCTTGAAGAGGGACAGCGAGGTGCTCTGCTTGACATGTATGGGAAGTCTATTCCAGAGCATGGGCAGTCTCTGGGTGAGGAACCTGTCTTTCCAGCATATTCTGTTGATTGTGATAATGAGGTTGAGGTCTCTGAAGCGTGTGGTGTGGAGGGATTGGAATTTCTTTAGATTTAGCATTTCTAACAGAGCTGGATCAGACATGGCTTTGTAAGTCAAGCAAAGATCGCCTCTAAGTAGACGATATGAGACAGAGAATAGCTGGAGTCTTTTGAGTCTGTCCATGTAGGACATGTGTTTAATGCCTAGGATCCTCTTTGTGAGGCACTTTTGTGGCCTCTCCAGCTGTTGCAGGTGTCTAGTGAGGTAAATGCCAAATGGGTCATTATACTCAATGATTGGTCTAATGAGGGAAGCGTACAGAGAGACAATGACCTCTTTCTTCCTGGATGCAAAACCCTTGGTAATGAGATGTGCACATAGAAGGACTTTCTGACCACAGTGGCAATGTGGTGATTGAAGGAGAGGATGCTGTCAACCTTTGTCCCGAGATCTCTTATAATGCCTTCAGTGTTCAGTGGGCTCCCATCGATGTGGTAATTTGTGCGAACTGAGTTTTTACCAAAGGGGATGACGACACATTTTTTGGCATTAAGCTTAAGGCCATGGTTTCGACACCAGTCATGGGTCTCAGTGAGGCCTTTCTGTAGGATGTCTGCATCACATGGGGAGTTAAGAATGGCTCCCAGCTTGCAGTTGTCTGTGAACTTGTTCAGCCAGAGTCCTTTTGTGCTGGCCTGGACTTCTGAGAAGTAGATGCCAAACAGGAGAGGACCAAGGAGAGATCCCTGTGGGACTACACTCGTGACTGGTTGCAGTCTGACTTGGAGTCTACTACTTTCACACTTTGTGTTACATCTGTGAGCCAATTTGCAACTCACCTTGTGATATAGGGGTTGATGGCTAGTTTGGTGAGTTTATCAATAATTCCCAAGTGAGGAATGGCATCAAAGGCCTTGGCCAGATCGAGATACGTTATGCTGGGCTACTAGTCTGGAGGTGTGCATATCCTTTATGAATATGGAGACACCACCTCCTTTGTGCCAGTCAGCACAAATGTTGATGCTCTCCATTTTGAGCAGTGCTTTGAGCGAGTGCATCTTGAGATTTAGACTTCTGGTGTTGAGCAGCATGACCCTCAGATTGCATTTATTTATAGCTGTTATGGTGGTAATTTGGTCTCTGGAACACCACCTAAAAAGGCACTATAGGGGTGGCAAGAGCCTTAGCCAGTACCCAGAAACCCAGGGGTGGCAGATGCAGGCCATCTCTGGCACAACATTGAGATTTGTCATTCATGTCGTCCCAAGCAACAGATACTGGATCCCCTTAGAATGACACCAGAAACTTAGCCAATTGTTGAATTAAATAATTTTTTGTTTGTACTGCAGTATCATTCTGGGTGATGGTAGGATACTGCTCAGGGCTAGGGTCATACCTGCCTGGGCCACATAATCTGCGAGCTCCACCATGTCTCTTTTCATGTAGTCCAGGGATGTACATCTCAGGTCATTCACACCCACATGAACAATGACAGAGTCATACTTGTATTTGTTCTGGAGTGACCTGAGTGCGTGTGTTATGTGTTGGATTCTGGCACCTGTTAGCTGACTGTTACCTTCTCAATATTCAACCTAGTGAGTGGGACATCTATGTGCCTCACTATTGAGTCACCTATGATTAGTGTATTGGGCAAGGTGTTTAGCCTTAGGGGATTAGGTTGAGAGTCACACTGTGGAGGTGAGCTATGTGTCCTGTGGTTTGTGCTGTGTTGTGGTGGTCGAGTGTGTTTCTGTCTTGGAGGTCTGCTGTTTGGGTAAATTTCTAGTGGGAGCTTCCATAAAGGTGGGTGTGTGATTTTTGTTTTTATGTGAAAGATGTGCTGGTGGGTGTTCTGAAGGGCTATGTGTTCCATGTGGTGTGGTGCAGGTGTTGACCTTCTCCTCTTGACCAGCTAGTCTGGTCTTGGCTGGAGAGTGTGTAGCTTCCAATTTGGTGATATAAGTGCATTTCTCACAAGTCTGAGTGTTGGGAGGTAAGAGGAGAGGGTTGTCTGCGTACATGATGCAGTTGCTACACTGCCTCAGAATGCCCAAGTGCACCAGGTTAATAGGAAAAAGCACAGGGAATT
Organism: Protopterus annectens; assembly: GCF_019279795.1. Classification (NCBI taxonomy): domain Eukaryota; kingdom Metazoa; phylum Chordata; order Ceratodontiformes; family Protopteridae; genus Protopterus; species Protopterus annectens. The sequence goes on from NC_056741.1 coordinate 418,790,155, forward strand.
GCCCTTTAATCATGCCAGGAGGAGTGGTCATAAGTACTATGTACTGGAGCTATTTCCGTGAAGAACAACTAGTGCTGATGGCACTTAAGTGTGCTACAATAATTGCTACAAAAACCTGTTGAAGTGCAAAGCAATTAAGCTATTTGAAGTGCAAGAGAGAAAGAGCTTGCAAGATTCAAAGGAAAAACTGAAGAGCAGACTTTTTGGCACCAGTAATAGTTTACCTCAACGCCACTAGGCAGAGCTTAAATAAGCGTAAACCTACGCAAATGTGGGCTTTTAAACCAGAAAGTTGAAAGGGATGGAAAAACTGCACAAACAGGCAATAAACTACAATGTCTGGGCCAGAAACCACTCCACTTGTGGTAGATAGGCTACCGAGTGCTTACCACTCCCACTGATAAGCTAGATAGCTTCCCTCCAACACAGAAAGGTTTGGGGAGCTCAGAAGCTTACAAACAGTCCTGGATACAGAAAATCTGTATCTGGACAAGACTAGATACAGGAAAGGTGGGAAACAAGCATAAACCCAGGCTACCTAATGCTTAACACTCCCACTGATAAGCTAGAAGGCTTCCCTCCAATACAGAAAGGCTTGGGGGGCTCAGAAGCTTACAAACAGTCCTGGACACAGCAAATTTGTATCTGGACTAGATTAGTTACAGGAAAGGTGGGAAACAAAGCTTTATTTTATTTTTATTTTACAGAAAAGCTGTGGTGGTGCAGCAGTAGCATTGTCGCCTCACAGCAAGAGGTTGTCTCATTTGATTCTCGGCTGGAGCACCTTCTGTGTGGAATCTGCATGTCCTCCCCATGGTCGAGTGACATTCGAAAGACATGCGTGAATGGGCGTGCCTTCGTTGAAGGTTGGGCGTCGAGCTGGCACCTCAGCACCATAAAAATCGACTGCCAGTCATTAGTGGACCAGAGTTCTGCTGTGGCAACCCCTAACCGGGAAAAGCCGAAAGAAAAACAACAACAACAGAAAAGCAGCTAAAACAGCAGTAAAAACAATTCAAATGCAGTGCAGGTTAGCACACAAGTGTGTAGCAATATTAAAGCAAACACTGTTTAAATAAATGCAATTAAATTAAAAAATGACTAAAAATAAGTGCAGAAAGCAGTAAATTAGGAAAAAATCAAAATGGAGGCACTTAGAGTATCTCTTTCCCCTTTCTGGTGCTCTTGCAGTCTGCAGCACATCAAAACTGGATCCCTAAGAGCTTAAACAAGTGCAAACCTGTGCAAATGTGGGCTTTTAAACCAGAAAGTTGAAAGGGATGGAAAAACTGCCCAAACGGCTAATAAACTATAATTTTTGAGCCAGAAACCACTCCTCTTGTGGTAAATAGACTACCTGGTGCTTACCAATCCCACTGATAAGCTAGAAGGCTTCCCTCCAACACAGAAAGCATTGGGTGCTCAGAAGCTTACAAACAGCCCTGGATGCAGCAAATCTGTATCTGAACTAGTCTAGTTACAGGAAAGGCAAGAAACAAGCTTAGAACTTTTCTTTTTTGTTTTGCTTTTTTTTTTTTTTTTTACAGAAAAGCTGCTAAAAGAGCAGTAAAAACAATTCAAATGCAATGCAAACTAGCACACCTGAGTGTGTAGCAGTATTAAAGCAAATACAGTTTAAATAAATGCAATTAAATTCAAAAACAGAAAAGAAGAAATAATACCTCCAACAGGAAAACAATGGCCTTGGCTGTTGGGACTTCTTTTTATTTTTTTAATCAAAAACAACTAAAAACAAGTGCAGAAAGCAGTAAATTATGAGAAAATCAAAATTGAGGCACTTAGAGTATCAGAAAACAATGCTAGCGGATATATAAATAATTCATTTAAGCAAAAATTAAGACAGTGCAGAACTCTGAACAGTTAAAAAGTGCCAAAAATATACTTATCAGCTCTATATTTCCAGATTGTTTGAGAAGCACACTCAGAACACAAGGAGATTCTAGCAATGGAAGTACAACACACGAAATACACCTCAGGCAATGACAAAAAAGTTAAGATGGGCTGGCTCAACAACCCTCACCTGAAACTAGCTTCTGAGCTACCCTGAGAAACAAAGTGCAGACAACAAAGGACAGAAACAATACAGCAAATATATGAATAATGAAGCAAATATATAAATACAGCACAGTGCAAACTCAGTTGCAAAACGTGTACTTATCAGTTTGGAATATAAGATGGGAAAAGGTTCCAACTCTGCTCACAGACAGGAGAATTTAGCTCTCTGCTATATCAGCTCTGCACAAATTCACAGAACTGCAGTGCTCTGAATACTTGGTGGACTTAGGGAGAGCAGGGTTTGATAAGGGTTTGTCCACAAAAACCCTAAATGTAAAATAACTGGCCTGAAGCACAAGTGCTAAAAAATAAAACTAAGACACATAGAATAGCAAACAAATTTAATCAGGCTACTAACAAGCTGTAATAAGTGCAGAATAAGAGCACTTGAACACTTAAGAGCACACAGAACAGCAAACTAAGGTAATAAAGAAGGTAGAAAACAGTTACAGTAAGAGCAGCTGAATAAAGTAAAGTAATTTGTTTTTGCTAGTGGAGAGGGATGGAATATAGCACAATTAAGAGACGACAGGGGTTGTCCTTCCCAAATGGTCTCTCTGTACACAGTGGATAGAGCTGAAGAGATGGGACTGGTAGGAGTGTTTGAAATCAAAATATGATCTCACTGTACTCAGTTGAGTGAGCAAATGAGATGGACCCAGGAGGAGTGTTCAAACACAAATTTACAGGAGGGGCGGGCAATTCCAGAGAGACAAAGGGACCACAATATTCAATGAAACAAATAAATAAACAGAAAAATAAAATGCAGTACTGTCTGTAACACTGCAAGTTTATACTTAACTCAGGTTGTAATACGTAGAAAGTATAAAAATTCCAACTATGACCAGGTACCTCAGAAAAAAAGTAAAACTCGTAGAAACAGCAAAAATGGCACTGAGGTAAGGCTCCAGGCTTTAAAAATTTATTATCCAAAGAACACAGAACACAAGCGCTTTCACCAGGTAGGCTTCTTCAGGTGTACTAAATTAAAATGCTGACATCTCTATTTATACTAATTGCCATCTGAATCTCCAGATCATTCTTAAAGGCATATTGTAGTAAAAACACTTTATACATGGAACCATGACTTATAACATAAATACATACATATATAAACATGTATAAAAACACTTAAAAATGAGTATAAAAACATATGTCAAAACATATGTACATTCAAAAGGACTATTTCATCTACACAAAGATTTATTCTTTAACACTGGTCTCAAAGGAATGTTTTCATTTAAACCATTTCCTGTGGTTGCCCTAAGTCTGATTATCCATCTTGCTTCTAAACTTTCAGTGTGTATCTTAACATCCCCTCCTCGTATGCTTTCAAATATCCTACCTATAGCCCTCAAATAAAATGTATGTTGCGTACTAGTATCACTAATGTGTCTAGCAAGAGCATTAAAGGTGCTGCCTTTCCTTATGTGATATAAGTGTTCCCTGAGTCTATCTTTAAAAGTTCTATCAGTTTTACCTACATAGAACTTTCTGCAAGTATTACATGTAGCAAGATAGACTATATGTTGTGAATCACATCTGGCATTAACACTAAAGTTATAGATCTCATGAGTGTCTGGGTGCTGAAAAGATATACATGTATCTATAAAACTACAAAAATTACATTTACCACAGGGTCTGCTACCTCTGGTGGTACTTAATGTAGCGTTTTCTTTTGGATAACATAACTGCCTACGTAAAGATTTCTGATTCTTGAAAGTAAACTGTGGTCTAGCTCCTATATATTTGCTAATTTGTGCATCAGAGATTAAAATGTTCCAGTTTCTGTTGATAATATTGGTATAGTATTTTATATCCCTAGAATAACTGAAACATAGTCTCAAAGGTTGTGGATTAGTTGCACTCTCAATGCTCTTATTAACAGCCGTATAATTGGAGAAATAAGGCTTAGCTTTACTCTGCCTCATTTTCATTACATTTTGAAGCCCTTGATTAATAAGGTTGGGTTCATAGCCTCTTTCTTTTAACTCATCTTGTACTTTACTAAGCTGTACGTCAAAGTCAGTAGCATTGGCATTTAATCTGGATGCTCTAAAAAATTGATTTTGTGCTACATTCTTGAATATAAACTGGGGGTACATGCTATCTCTATTAAGTAAGTTATTAACACAGTATTCCTTCCTATATAACCTGACACTAAACTGACCATTCAAGTCCTGTAGCACAGTAACATCCAAAAAATTAATTTCCCTAAAGGAATGATTCACTGTAAACCTCAGGAAGCTCGTAGTGGTGTCCATATATTCAACTAAGATTTCTAGCTCATCAACTGTACCCTCCCAAACTAAAAAAAGGTCATCCACAAATCTACGGAAGAATCTTATCTTGTCTTTAAAGGTATCATTCTCCAGTATCACTTGCTCCTATCCCAACATCACAGAATTAGCATAGCTGTTGGCGCAAGATGTCCCCATGGCAACACCTTGACGTTGCCAATAATATTTGTCTTGAAAGATAAAAACATTGTTTTCTAGAACCAACCTCAATAACAGTCATACAGATTCTATAAAATTACTGTCATATTTCCCACTATCAACCAACAATTTGACACTGTCGATGCCATAGTCATTGGGTATGACCATAAACAAAGACGTTACATCAAGTGTAACTAACAACAATTGTGTACTTTTGACTTGTGCTCTATCATAAATAAATGTCTTTAACAAACTGTTCGGTGTCTTTTAATATATGGCAAGTTTCATTAATCAAAGCTCTCAATGTTTTCTCTAAGAAGATGGAGACTGATTCAGTGCACCAATTTCTGCCAGCTACTATAGGTCTCATGGGAGGGTCTATCAAGCTCTTATGTATTTTGGGTAGACCTTGAATAATGGGTATAGTAGGGCTAGAAATCAAAAAATAATTATACAAACTAACGTCTATCAAATTTGCTGTGAGCATATCCTTCAGTTGTTTATGTACATTACTAATCATTCTATTAACATATGCTTTGCTTATAATTTTATAGAACATATCATCACTCAACATCAGGAACATTTTTTTAACATAATCGTCCTTATCTAAGACAGCAATAGGCCCTCCTTTATTAGCTGGGCATATCATAATCATAGAATTGGTCTGCAAACTCTTTAAAGTTAAGGGTTCATCAGTTTTCAAATTATGCCACTTCTTGCTATCATTCTTTGTGTTCAAGTCATAAAAAACTTTATATGCATCATCTATGCACAATTTTTCAAAAACAGACAGTAATGGATTCAATTGGGGCGCATAAATACTAGGTTTTCTAAAAACAGTAACTTTGCAACTAACATTACTATCATATAACAACTTCAGCATTAAATTCTTAGTAAACAGTTTAATATCAAGCACAATGTCAGCGATATGAGAGTCCATGGTTGGAATGAATGACAGTCCTTTGTTCAAAACATTATATTCAGCTTTAGAAAGTTTATATCTAGATAAATTAATGACTAATTTTTCATATTGAGAAAAGCCTTCTTTATATTGTATGGACTCACCAAGCTGTCTGTTTGTTTCCACTTGTTCCTCGTTGTGCTTCTCCCCCTTGGCTCTGTCTGATCCGTCCTTCCTCTGCCTCGACTCGCAGACCTGCTCCTTGTCAGTAGTGGAAATTGTAGTCCCACAGGATGTGGACTGCCTAAAAAAGTAGGTGTTGCTGGTTGCAACTCATTATTACCTTTTTGTATACTGCCATTGATCTCACGATGGACCTGGGCTTGAGTTACCAAAACTTTCTTTTTAGGGACCGGGCAATTCCAGAGAGACAAAGAGACACAATATTCAATGAAACAAATAAATAAACAGCAAAATGAAATGCAGTACTGTCTGTAACACTGTAAGTGTATACTTAATTCAGGTTGTAATACAGTTGATTGCAGGTAGATAGCAGCCAGCCAAACAGGTCAGCTATTGAACAGAAATAAATTCACAGATATGTGACTAACGTTTATAAGCACAGAGAAACCCTCTAGGCTAAGAGTTAAACACCGAATATCAAAGAAGTGAAAACAACAATAACCCCCAATGAAGCCAGTTTGCTACACTTGTAGCAAGCTAACTGAAGAGAGAGAGAGAGAGAGACCACAATAATCAATGAAACAAATAAATAAACAGAAAAATAAAATGCGGTACTATCTGTAACACTGCAAGTTTATACTTACCTCAGCTTAGTTTCACTTCATAATTATTTTTATTCATTTTTTTCTACAATTTCTAAATGTCCTTGCCAATTTGCAATAAACTTGTTTTCAGCAGTAGATACTAACACAAGTATATCCTGATGTGAATTCGCAGAGACAAGCATTTCCTTTTTTGCTCTTTGTTATGTCTCCTGTGCTTTCTCCTTGTTTTCTTACCATAGACATCAGTTATTAACCTGTTGTGCATGTCTACAGAATACTTTATCATGCTTTTAAAGGGGGTTGTTTTAAAAATTACAGATTTCTTTTGCTACATCTCAGGGATGTCTGCCACACAGTAGCTCAAATGTATAAATTCATGTGAAGCTTGGGGTACTTCTCTTACAGCAATGAGAAGATATGGAAGTGAAGCAGCTAGTTCTAGATTCACCTATTTCTACAGCTTCCATAACATAGATTGTAAAGTTTTATTAAAGTGTTCAGGTAGCCCATCTGTCTATGGGTGGTTACAGATGTCCTTAACACTGAATTAACATGGCTGGGTTAGTCAGATGAATGATATGAGTACCATTACAGGGTAAGCATAATACTAGCGTGTGAGATTTACTGCAAAACAAATGTTGTTATTTCACTTACTGGGTGTTTCCACAGCGGACTTCTTTGCAATAGATTTATAGAAGTAGGCATAGTGTCTAATACTTTATTTCGCACATGAGTGGAATACCTTGGCCATTGAGCATTTTTTTTGAAAATTCTAATTCTATGAAACAACAATATTAGTTTTTTTTTTTTTTTTTTTAGACTTTGTGCCGACTCTTCATAGGGGTACTGCCTCAGGAAATGTTTGTTGTATAATCAGTAATTACCAGGATATACTGACAGCCTTTACCAGATTTTATACATCAACCCACAAAGTTTGTTGCTATGCATTCAGATGGGATATTTGTGATGGATAAGTTATCAAAGGGTTCTTAAACTATGGGATGAGTGCTGTCCATTGGCATTCTGGGCAAGATGCACAAAATTTCACCACATAATCCCAGGCTGGTAAAATCTAGTTAAAATCCTAGCATTCAACTTTACCATTTCTAACTGACCACTCAAAATATGGCTGTGTGCTAGCTCCATTATAAGTGTTTCAGAGGCAACATGGGGTATATGCAAATTACCTCTTAAGGATATCAGGTGTTTCAGCTAAATGGCACATTAGGGTGTCTACAAACTATCCCAGCTAACAAACTAAAACAATGAATAAAAAGGTCACACAGGAAAACCAGTTGGTTAATAAAAACACAAAAAAGAAAAATCTGTGTGGCTTTTTGACTCGTTTTAGTTTGTTAGTTGGGATATTTTGTAGACACCCTAATGTTTATAGATATCAGTTGGCTACGACAACCTTGTGTTTCCAAAAGTCAAACATTCCTCTTATGCTGTGCTGATGATGCCATAAGAAGGCAGAAATATGCATGTCCACAGCTAGAGGGGTTTGGCTTTATTTGGCCTGAAATTGTCCATAAATAGACTTAAAGGTAAAAGTAAAAGAAAAAGTCATGGATATTCAGAATTGCCATTTTTCTAAAACACATGATATCCTCAAGGGGTAATTTGCATATATCCCATGTTGCCTGTGACACAAGAGGTTTAAGGTATCACACAGTGGAAAGTCTAGATTTGCTTTTGCTTTTCTTTTTATGATTTTTAACCAGTTCGTTCTCCTGTGTGACCTTTTTACTTATTGTTTTAGTATATTATAAGTGTTCTTAAATGGGTTTTAAAAGGAGGGGGGTGGCATAATGGTTAAGGTCTTCACCTCAGAAGCACAAGACACAAGGTTTGATTCTGATCTCAAGTTATTGGCTAGGTTTAAAATGGCCCTTCTGAGCAATTAGCCTAATATAAAGCTATGATCCTAAGAAAAAAAAGATAAAATAGTGTATGTTCTTTGTCTTTGGTTGAACTATCTCTTGAGGTATATTTAAAATATTGCTTTCCCACTTAGCTTTTCTGAAATTGGCATGGCTTATCTGAAGGCCAGACAAGTCATGATTACATTCATTATCAGTTTTCAGATGTAAAGTGGAGTTTGTGTCCTGGTCTCCTATCAGTTCAGCTACAGGTTTCTCTTTTCATTTAGTTTATCCTCAAAAAAGACAACTCCTGAATGCAATATTTCCATCATGGATACTGCTTCTGTTCTTGAGTTGGTATAGCAGTGATAAGCTTACAAATCTGTTTCTTCTCCACTTTGTATGCCTGTTTTGCATAGAGTACTCTTAACTATATGTCATTCCCTATCAGTTTCCACATTAACATCTTTTATTACTTTAACCGCAGGAGCCTTTTGATACGACTCATTTTCCTTGTCTGCTTCCACCTTGACTTCCTTTCTTACATTAGTTACTGGAATCTGTTGGTAAGACTTGGAATCAAATTTATCAGGCCCATTCACCTAGAGCCAAATTTTAGTTCCTAATTGTTACTTGGGACTAGATATATTTTGGTACTATATTTGAATGAATTTCCCCACCCCAAGATCTTCTATATCTGTTTAAACTGTGTCATGTTAGGCAGTAGAGCAATTGGATATGATATTTGCCTCCATAGGCTTTGTCTTTCTCCTTATGCTATAGGTTACTCCCAGCTGTCGCCATTTACATATTACCTCAATTTTCTGTCTACTGCTTGTTTTATGCTTGCAAATATATTGTGCTCTAATGTAATCATACCCCTGCATCTAACTACTGTTCTATGTATTTCCCTTCTACCACAATATCACACTTGACAAGTGAATAAACAGCACAGTGTCAGAAGGCAGAGTGTGCAGTGTTAGTAGTTAGACAGCATTTGGTAGTTAAACTTTGAGCATTATCACTTTCCACAGGCATGCATTTGCATGCATCTTGTTGGCTAGTATCACTCTCAGCAACTGTGCAAAATGTTACCATGAGCCCTTTTCTCAATACATGAGTTTAGGTGAAAGTTCATTATATCTATGTTTGACCTGGGATTTGCACTTCCAGTTAATAAGACACTCTACTTCTGCAATAAGCTGTTCACAAAATTTAGGGTTGGTGTAAGATATATACATTTTCTTAGGTTATTCGGGCCTGTACTTAAATTATCAAAGAGATTCTAGCCACAATTTTAAAATATGCATTAGGCCAGCTAATTGTGACCTTGTCAGTCTGTCCATATTGAATATTCAACTGCAAAACTTAATGAGCTATGCTTCAAATGAAGCTGCTACCCTTACTAGCATTTCTCATTTTGTATTTTGGCAATCATATGCAAGATCATCTTTAGAGTCCATATATTCATTCCCTGGTTAAATAAGATGACATAAGTCTAACCCACTTAGCTTTGGGCTTGTTCTGTCTGGCTGGGTACTTTTCAAACACCACCACCAGATGGGGCTCCACCTCATCTTCCTTCCTTAGTGTCATCAGAAGGCCACTGGCATTTGAAATTCCCAACCAGGTAGGAAGCTGGTTCTCAAATATGGAGATTGCTTGCTGCAGGCTACCAAAGTGATAGTCAGTGCCTGCAACAATTCTCCTGAAAAACTCTTTGAATAGCCATAGTAGAGCTGCCTAAAACTATATTAAAGTTTACCAAAGCCTCACACAATCTTTCTGATTTGACTATGAAGCCAGAAATTACACTTCAGTACACACAACTTTTTGAATCAACTGAAAAACCACTAAATTTTCATCAAAACAACCCCTTTTCACTAGCATGAGGATTCTTTTATAGAACTAATCCCTATATGGGAATATGCTTTTCCCCTAACTGCACACCAAAGAAAATCTGTTTTACTGCCACAGCTACACACCAGTTTCTTACGTCCTACTCATATCTCCAGTAGCAAACAATGAAGTGCTAATTTAAATTCACACAGTGCCGTTGCACAGCAGAATTGTCTCGTGGCTGACTGTGCCTACAGGTGATGGACAACTGAATCAGTTCGTACCCACTTCACTGAATTTGTAATCCCATTTCCCCTCAGTCCTACCCACTTCCCACCCACCCATAACCTTGTTTCTTTTATACCTACCTCAACCACTCCTAAAGTCACCCAACCAATCACTGATTTTTTACTGATTTGTTAATAATCTGACCAAGTCCGGGGTAATAAAGTATTCCTTCTTCATTCCTCATTCCTTTGCCCTAACACACACACACACACACACACACACACACACACACACACACACACACACACACACACACACACACAAAAAAAAAAAAATCTGTTCCCCCTTTTGGAAATGTTTAACCAGCTTTTGCATGCACAATACCTTACAACTAACATTGAAGATATAGAGTTCATAGTAATGCACCCTAAAATTAGTCATCATATCAAAAAGGCACAGAGAATCACCCTAAATACTCTTCTCCTGTTATTAAGTGCATATGCTATATATATCTGGTGGCGTATTGTAAATATGTATCTGCCCTCTACTCTGAACACAGGTACAAATGCTGTGACATAAAAACAAAGTCCATCAACTTCTATGCAAATGCATTACAGTCAACAGTCTCACTAAATAAAGAACTTTTGTATATTAGGACAGACATATTACAAAAGCTCTTCATCCTATCTGCCAAATGGAGCAATGCCATATTCTATTCTATATCCATCCGTCCATGTCCTCATATCATTATATGTACCTTGGAATATTAATCTTGTCCTTATATAGTTATACATAACTTAGGAATATTAATCCTGTCCTTATATAATTATATATACCTTGGAATATTAATCTTGTCCTTATATAATTATATATACCTTGGAATATTAATCCTGTCCTCATATCATTATGTATACCTTGGAATATTAGTCATGTCCTTATATAATTATATATACCTTGGAATATTAATCTTGTCCTTATATAATTATATATACCTTGGAATATTAATCCTGTCCTCATATCATTATGTATACCTTGGAATATTAATCCTGTCCTTATATAGTTATACATAAATTAGAGTATTAATCCTGCCCTTATGTAATTATGTATACCGTGGAATATTAATCCTGTCCTTATATAATTATATATACCTTGGAATATTAATCCTGTCCTCATATCATTATGTATACCTTGGAATATTAGTCATGTCCTTATATAATTATATATATACCTTGGAATATTAATCCTGTCCTTATATAGTTATACATAATTTAAAGTATTAATCCTGTCCTTATATAATTATATGTACCTTGGAATATTAATCCTGTCTTTATATAGTTATAGATAACTTAGAGTATTAATCTTGTCCATATATAATTATATATACTTGGAATATTAAACCTGATCCTGAGGCTTAACCCAACCATGCACATAACTGGCACTTCCCACTAATACATGCTGTCCCAGCCATTCCAACCTTTTCTCTTCAAACTACTAACTGAGATACTTATCCTCACACAAGGATCACTCTCTGAACTATGAGCCTAGCAAATCATGGCCAAACATTCACTGTCCGCATTCAAAGACAGCACCCCATCCCAAGTAAGAACCGTAAGATGCATACATGTCAAGAAGCTTTTAGCACTTCAGACTTAACTGACTGTCTTAAAGCTTTAAAGATCTGTGGCTTTAATGCCCAGGAGCTGAAGAACAAGGTGGATGTGACTGAAGTCTGTATGACTGAAAATATATATTGGTAATAAGTGACATCTGGATGAAAAATTGCATCTGAGGTGACAAAATGATCCTAATCAGAAAGGACCAGAATTTATCACAGGCCTGATAGGACAAAACACACACAACCAAAAATTGTCCTAACTGGATTCTTGTCTTCCTAACTATTACTAACTAAAGAAATATATTTATAACAGTCGTCTGTACCCCCTTCTAATTCTACCAAGATCTTTGAATCAACATTCCAGAATATCCTAAGTCTTACTTACAGAAGCAGCTTTATTCTGTTAGGGAACTTAAACATAGATGCTCAATTATTGTAAAAGAAAATAAAACACAAATTACAAATTTTCTTTAGACATTTAACTTCTTCCTGTTAACTCCTCTAGAAGTCCAAAACCCTTGGTCAAAAAAGTTGTGTACTTGTCCAGTTAGTCACAAATATACCATTGAAAATGAAATAACTTTTCTGGAACTTAGCACAGACTAAGGCCATGAGTTGTTAACAAACTGTTTCCTGCTGTCCAGTGTTTGATTTCTGAAGCCTTTGTTTGCCTAACTGTGTCACTCTGAGCAAGTCCCCTTAACTAGGCATTGTTCCCAGACCTACTCTGAAACAGGTCCATGTAGATCAGTGTTCTACCTTATTTAATTAATAAATAAAATGTTTACCAAATTACATCAGTGACCATCTCCTAATTCAAACCATCATTTCCTTTAAAACGTCACAACTTCTTCCATTTACTGTTATCAATAGATCTATTTCTGGAACAAAGGAAGGTAAAGTACTTTATGGCCTGAATAATATTTTCAGGTTTTCCATTTTCAGCTCAACTGAGCCCACAGAAAAACCTTTAACTGTCAAGTTTACTTAACAAGCATTTCCCTTTAACACAAAGAGGGTAAGGGAATACCACCACATATGGATCTCATCTTCATTTGAACAACTCCTAAAAAAATAGGAATAAAGCATGAAAATGTGGAAAGACAGCAATAATTTTGAACACTGTAACCCCTTTCTTTCTTTTAGTCAGAATGTAAACACATTTCAGAAAGTCGTAAAGGATGTTGTATACTTTGAAAACAACAATTCCACTAAAACCGACACTACTTGGCTTAAAAAGATTTTTGGGTCTCCACATCTCCACACACATCCAGATAATAATGCATGTAATACCTAATAGTTATTTATTTATTTATTCATTGTTGACTGGGTTAAGTCCCACCTAGGCCTACAGCCTCTTTGCAAGACAGATGCAAGTTATACAAAGTGGTACTCATACTGACCAGCAGAAATTTGGCAGTGATCAGAGAAATTCCACTACTGTTTTTAAGACATGCCATAGAGTATTTTATATCTACCTGAGCTACGACCTACTCGGGTAGATGGGACTTTGGTTTAATGTCTCATCTGAAGGATGGCACAATCCAGAATGGAGCCCTCACCTTATATTGCACTGTAGTGTCAGTAATGGAAAATGAATCCAAGCACCTGGTGTAGGAAAAGCACCAACAATTTTAGAGAGCACCTTATTCCCCAGCTCTCAGGTACAGGCATGCACACCATTGATTTCCACCCCATACTTTCTGCTTGACAGAAATTTCTACCAAACCAGTTAAAGAAATTTTGAAAACAGTATAAACTAAAGTCAGTCCCAAGCAATTTTGTATACATCCCTCCTTCCTTGGCGTAGGAGCTATACCACTATCCAAGCTTTTGCGCCCATACTTAATATCTCACTAACAGCAGGTATTGTTCCCTCCCATGTCAAGCACCTGCATGTTATCCTTATTCCCAAAAGATCTCTCCCTCTTACTCTCAGGATTATTAACCAGTCCCAATCATATGCGCCAATTACCAAGACATTTCAGACTATAATATATAAGCACAATTTTAAACATTAAAATACATACAACTTAATTGTATATGCTCTGAAAGGTTTCAAGGATGGACTCATCTCTCAAACTGCTATTTACACCAGAAATAACAACATTCTCCCCAGGAACAGAATGGAAAGAGGATGTATCATTTGTGCACTGTCTCTGGATTTATGTCCTGCACTTGAGAAAGATGATCTTTAAATTCTACTAAGAAAAAAAAAAAAAAAAAAAAAAAACTTTAGCTACTAATAACACTATTCATCAGTTTAAAACTACCTTTGCAATAGAACATTCAAAGTCCAAGCTGTTAATACTATTACAAATTAATATGCATTTAGTGCAGGTATGGCCGGGGGCTCAGCACTTGGCACCATTCTTTTTAACAATGACATTAATAGCATAGTGCCCCCTAATAGAATAACTCCCACATGAAAGTCCAACTCAATATCTAATCTTCTTATAATGCAAGGTAGGAAGGCCTTAGCAAAGAAAAAAAAATACTTTACTTATGCCAATATTAAAGTGCATGCTTTCCATCATCACCCATTATCCCATTAAAAATATTCACTGCACTCTTTCAGTTTGTTACTTTGATAAAAACATTGCACCATCCAACAAAAAGTTAACTGATTACCTGTTAAGATCTACCCACATACTCTCCGCATTAACCTTTGGACTGTTATATGTTAATTGCTGCCCCACACTAAAAGCATTAAATCTTCCCATATTCCCAACAAAACCAAGCTGAACCCACCATATCAGTCATTCATCCTCCCTTTTTCCTTTCAGTAGGCAAAACGCTCCACCAAATTGTTCCATCAAACTGGAACGATATGTGTAGCCAAAAATAAAATGAATTATTACCTATAAAGAATTATGAAAAAAATATTCAACCACTTTAAAACAGAACATAAATGTAAATGCTTTATGGACAAAGGTTAACCTCAATGCAAACCAATAACATAGGCCAGGCTTTGAACTTAAATGCATTATCTTATTTACCCTACATAAACAGAGTAATAATCTGTTGTAAACATAAATAATGTCTAATACTTAGCAGATATGAAGTCACTAATACTCTGTGCATGATCAATATAATTCTCTTCAATGGGAAACGTCTAAACTAATGTTTTTGTAATGATACTTTGTAAGTCTATTGTGCAGCAAGAACTGCAATGTACAATTTCCTGTATAAAAATAAATCTATAGTTTCTCTGACATTGACTGAAATGTACAATTTAATTCAAATTATTGGAGATTCCATACCTGCCAGCTTCATTCTCATTCTTTGTTATGAATTGTCACAAATCTAGGCTGCTGTTTCTCGATTATTTTGTTATTTATATTGGTCTAGATCAAGAATAATGTTCAGTTTTTCAGTCAATTGCAAGCTAAGGTTCCATATGTGTGTGTGTGTGTGTGTGTGTGTGTGTGTGTGTGTGTGTGTGTGTGTGTGTGTGTGTGCGTGTGGCGTGGTATGTGTGTGTGTGTGTGTGTATATATATATATATATATATATATATATATATATATATATATATTTTTTTTTTTAACACAAAACTGTGATCATATGTGCGTAATCATTCTATATACCTGGGTCATGGCTGAAAAGGATCCAAGGACAAGCCCCCTCTATGTTAAACAAGCAAACAAATAAATAATTTACTTGCATTTTTTTGAAGTAAAGTGTGGTATTTGTTGGAATGGAAATAAAGAAGTTCAGCCATCCACGGCAGGACATTTCTGATCACTGAACAGAATGACTCTCTTGTAATGTATGTACTCTCCGGTGATTATGCCTGCTCAATGGTTCTTGTCATATGAGGTCATCCTGCAGGTTCATAAGGCAGTATAAAAAAACTTAAAGAAAAGGTTCTGAAGCCAGTGAGCGCAATATTCTGAGGCAAAGCAGTCAGATCAGATAGACCAATGGCTGGGAGGTCACAGAAACAGTTCTACCACGTTATAGGTTCATAGGTTCATAGGTAGGTACTAGGCTATATGCCTGAGGGCATTTATAAGCCTAGCCAGAGTGTGTCAGGTTTCCCTGCCCCATTGATTAATTAACTGAGCCTCTGTCAAGAAGAGCCAATGAAGTGATCCCAGGGGTGTATTTTCTGTTACCCATCCACTCGTCAAAGTTTCTCTTGAAGAGTGTTAGTGAGGGGCTCTGCCTAATTTAGTTAGAAATTTTGTTCCAAAGCATGGGGAGTCTCTGTGACAGGAATCTATCCCTCCAGCATGTTCTATATATTGTTGTGGTGAAGTTTAGCTCACTAGAGCGGGTGGCTTGCAGTGACTTGGATTTGTTTATGTGGAGCATGTCCATCAATTCTGAGTTGGACATGGCTTTGTAAGTCAGACAGAGATCAACTCTGAGTAAGTAATATGCCAGTGAGTACAGCTGGAGTTTTTCCAGTCAGGCTGCATAGGACATATGTCTGAGGCCAGTAATCCACTTGGTGAGGTACTTTTGTGGTCTTTCCAACTGTTGGATGTGTCTTGTGAGGTACATCCCAAATGGGGCATTGTACTCTATGATGGGTCTGATGAGTGAAGAGTAGAGGGGCACTATAAGCTCTTTATTTCTAGATGCGAACCCTTTAGTAATTAGATGGGTTACATAGAAGGATTTCCTAACTACTTTGGCAATATGATTATCAAAGGAGAGATTACTATCTACCTGCGTCTCCAGATCTCTTATTACCTCTTCTGTATTAAGGGGGCTGCCACCTATGTGGTAATTCATGGGTGTTTTGTTTTTCCCAAACGGGATGACTATGCATTTTTTGGCATTTAGCTTGAGACCATGACTTTAACACCAGGTGTCTGTCTCAGTAAGGCCCTTTTGGAGAATGTCCTTGTCAGCCGGAGAGTCAATTATTGCTCCCAGTTTGCAGTCATTGGCGAACTTGGTAAGCCATAGTCCTCCTGAGTTTGCCTGTACTTCTGAGAAGTATATGCTGAGCAGTAGAGGTCCCAGGACCGAGCCTTGTGGGACACCACTTGTGACTGGTTTAGAGTCAGACCTGAGGCCCGCTATTCTTACTGTGTGAGTTCTGTCTGTAAGCCAGTTGGCAACCCATCTCATGACGTGGGGGTTTATGTTCAGGCTGGCGAGTTTTTCTATAATTCCCAAGTGGCAAATGGTGTCAAAAGCCTTGGCAAGGTCAAGGTAGGCTGTGTGAACTAACTTCCCCTCATCTATGGCCTTGGTGACTGTCTCGAAGAAGTCAACCAGGTTTAGTAGGCATGATCTGTCCTTAACAAAGCCGAACTGGGTCGGGTCAAGTGTTTGGATGTTCCCAATGTCTTTGTTAATGAGTTCCACGATGATGCGCTCCACAACCTTGCAGACTAGGCTAGTCAGGCTTATGGGGCGATAGTTACCAGGGTCAGTTGTGGCCCCTCCTTTGTGGAGCAGAATAACCGTTGCTGTGTGCCATTCTATGGGCATGTAGCCTGTGGAGAGGCTGAGGTTGAACAGTGTGTTTAGGTGGGGGGTTAGTTCGTTTTGTAGTTCATGCAAGATGCAGCCTGGGACACCGTCTGACCCCACTGACACTGTGCTTCTGGCTTTTGAAAGGGCTGTTTTCACCTGTGCGTCTGTGATTTCCGGGACACTACACATTTCTGTATTATTGTGGGCCCTTTTGGGGGTGAGAGGGGGGGTGAAGTTTGCACTGAATCTATCTGCGAGGATGTTTGCAATATCAGTGGGTTCAGTATATTTTGTGCTATGTTGCACCAGCTCAGAGCATATCTGCGAGTTGCCACTTAGATTCTTGACATAGCTAAAGAAGGCTTTGTGGTTATCTTTCGATTTCTTGACTATTTTTCTTTTGAAGTTAGCCATGGAGGATTTTATGAGGGACCTTAGTTGCTTACTGATACTGATCAGGAATGTCGTTCCTTCTTGGGATTTGCTTTTTTTCTGAACTAGTTTCCTCCTTCTATTGTATAGCCTGTTTATGGCAGGGGTCCACCAGACTGGTTTCCTTCCGTTAGGGGAGTGAGTCTTGGTTTTGCTATGGATGGCATCCTCATAGGTGCTCATAGAGTGCATTTGTAAAGGTTCCTGCATCTTGGACACTATAATCCTTTAGCGTGGGGGCTGTGAAACTTACCACCTCTGTCTTAAGTAAGGTGAAGTTTGCTATAGAAAAGTTTTTCACTGTGGTTTCCTTGATTGGAGGTGCTGGTGTGGTGTGGACATCCAGAGTGATTAGTTTATGGTTTGATCTAACCAGTGACGGGTTGACCTCCAGTGTGGAACACCTGTCGCCCGTGTTGGTGATGACCAGGTCCAATATGTTTTCACCTCTGGTAGGGGAGTTTACCAGCTGATCCAAGGCATTTGAGTTGATAAATTTTAGGAAGGGCTGGACCTGGGAGTTTGTACTTGAGTAGTTTTCCCAGTTAATGGTAGAGTAATTGAAATCACCCAATATCAGGGTGTTCGGTAGGAACTTCATGTTTTCCAGTGTCTCCAGAAAGGCAGAGTGGTGTTCCTGGGTCATGGAAGTTGATCTGTAGCAGGCCACAATTTGCATTGCAGATTTGCCTGATGTTAGTTGCACATAGATGATCTTGGAGGTATCATGTTGCGCCACTAACCTGGAGGTGTGGGTATCCTTGATGAATATGGATACACCCCCTCCTTTTGTGTTTTGGTCCATGTTCTGTGGCCGAAATGTGTGGTATGAGTTGTAGCCCAGTGGTGCTGGAGTGCTCTCTGGAGCCTTGAACCAGGTTTCAGTTACTGCACAGATGTCGACATTCTCCATACTGAGGAGTGTTTCCAGCGCATGCATTGTAAGATTTTAAACTCCTGGCATTGAGTAGCATAAGCCTCATTTTTTTATTTGTGCTGTTTACGGAGGTGGGTTTGACTTTTGAGCCTTGCCTAAAAAAGGCACTATGGGGGCAGCAAGAGCCTTGGTCAGTAATTGAAAGCCTAGGAGTGATAGGTGCAAGCTGTCTCTTGTGAAGCAACGAGGCTTGTCGAGCAAGTTGTCCCAGGCTGACAGACACTGGATCCCCTTTGAATGACACCAGAAGCTTAGCCAATTGTTGAAATTGATAATTTTTCCTTTATACTGCGGTATCATTCTTGGTGAAGGCAGGATGCTACTCAGGGTCAGGGTCATACCCGCCTGGGCTACATGATCAGAGAGCTCTTCCATGTCTCTTTTCATGTAGTCCAGTCACACCAACATGAACAATGACAGAGTCATATTTGTACTTGTTCTGGAGTGACGTGAGTGCTTGTGTTCTGTGGCAGATTCTGGCTCCTGACAGACAGCTAACAGTAATCTTCTCCTGGTCCAGCCTAGTGATTGGGACATCAGTGTGTCTGACTATAGAGTCACCTATTACTAGTGTGTTAGGCATGTTATTTTGCCTTAAGGGCTTTCATTGTGCGGCACACTAATTTTGTGTTTTATGTGTTGTCTGGTTTGTGATGGAAGGTGTAGGTTTCTTGGGTGTCTGCTTTGCAGGTCTCTGATGCTTTTGCAGGTTTTTATTTAGAGCCTCCAAGTATGATTTCATGCATTTAGGTGTATTTATTGTTTATACTTCTCATTTTGTACAATACTGTATATGCTGAACTCCATTTTACATATATTCTATGATTTGAATTCACTGCAAAATTAATCAGATGAGTTCAGTCAGATCTTCTGCTAGAAATCCTGGCCAGCAGAGCCAATGTTGCATAAGAAAATGTAGAACATTTCTAAGGGCTGTTGCAGATTATCATTTATCACAGAACAAATTTCTTCTTGCCATACTCTTTTATTGGCCATCAGCTGCCTACACACTCTTCACTATTCATTCCAACTTAGGGGTAAGATTCACAAGTATTTGGGATTCTTCATGAGGTAACAGTCATCTGTTTTTATGTCTCCTAGCTCACCATAATTCAGCTCTTATATGCAATTTTCCCAGACAACTGAACTATGAACAGGCATCTGTTCTCCACCTAGGAGCAGATTTGCAGTGGATAGCTGAACATACTCCTTGCAGGAAAGGAGATCTGGTTTTCAGCTGCATGATTCTACCATGTTCGCCCACTGTCAGTGAGCATAACCACAGAGAAAGTTTATGAAAAATATGTTTACTATGTAGCAACCTAATAACCTATTGCTAGGTAGGTGCGTGCATGAGTGGGTGTGCTTTCTTTGAAGGTTGGGCGCTGGGCTGGCAACTCAACACCATAAAAATCCCCTGCCAATCACAAGTGGACCAGTGATCTGCTGTGGCGACCTCTAACCGGGAAAAGCCAAAAGACACTACTACTCTGAAAAGAAAGAAGTCTGTCAGTTTACAAGTTGCCATTAAGCAACTGCAGTCACTTAATGAGAGCCTGTAACTGTCAAACTGCTCTTTTCTTAAGATAGCATACTGCAGTTGGTACCCCAACAAATTAGCACCTGTGGCAGCTGTCCCCTCTGATCCGCCCTCCTATTGCTCTGGAATCAACAGTACCTCCTAAACTTCAATTTACTTTGGGGAGCTGGCAGCTGCAACTAGTGATACAATTACCCTGATGTCTGTTCAGTAGAGCTAAGTGCTGATGTCTAGTGGGGAGCAAATCAGTCCATCAAAGGCAATTTCAGTGCATACAAAGAAACTGAAGCTAGTTTGCCAAAACTGCCTTCAACGAAAGTGGCAATTGCCCTTTTCTCCACTGTTTTTGGTATATACACATAGGGGTGCAGGTGTATCAATGTTCACTGAAGGTGGTTTCAGTGAACTGGTGTATATTTATTTGTATTCATCGAAACCACCTTCGATGGGTCAACATGAAGCTGTCTGGTGAACTGTCTTAACACAGATTTTACAATCGGTAGGGATTTAAATACACTGCTTGCACTCTTCAATATCAATAAATTCCCCTTCTGGTTGTGAATCCTTCTCATCATTTTCAGTCTCTTGTGCTTCTCACTGTAATAGATGAAACACATCAAGATAACCTATTTTTGCCAAAGTGGATGAAGAGCAGTTTTTTTTGGTTATGCTATGTACTCCTCTTTCCACTATCATGCATCTCTATGCAGCTCATTCACGTAAGGAATATGGTAGGTTTGATTGATTCACTGTTCTGTGATCAATAATCCTGTGAGCCCATTCAGCTGAATGACCATAAATACACTCTCTGTTTTTCAATGAATAGTTAAACCAAACGTTCTACATGCCATATGCTGGGAGCTTCACTCTCTTCAACACCATAACTAATATGCCTAACTCCCAGGCTGCAAAACTCTGAGCTAACTATATAAATTGAAGCTCTTTTAATTAACATAATTAACAGATTAAATACTTATATATGTAAGTCTCCCATCACATTCATCAATTTGAATTGCTATAATTTGACTCCACAGCTCCAGGGTTTGGCTTACTTAGCCAAATTTGTGGTGATGGTCAGTGCATTCCTTCAGCTCTTCTGTTTGGATCAGTGAATGAAAGAGGCATTGACACCACTGCACTTATTGAGAGTAGTTGCTGCAAGAGGGAAATTACCCCTTTCCCTAAAATACAGTGACCACAGAGTTGATCACTGAAATGTTGAATGTTATCCTGTTCAGTGACATGGAGGGATAATTTCCAGACAATAGCCTGAAGGAACTTGATTTGATTAATGGCCTAGATACTGGAAGAGTTAGCCAGGGAGGGGTAAATGTGAGTGACAAATTCCAATTCACTCATTCTGGGAAGAAGGATTTAGTACAAATCCTGCTACTGAAGTGATACCCTTGGGACAGCAGGTATACATATTGATATATGACATTACATTTGCAAGACATCAGGAATAAACAAAAATCTACTACTTTTCCCATTAAGTACATGCAACATTCCTCCCTTTATCTTCTTCCTCATCTTTTCTCTATTTTCCCCATGCCTCTGTGCATTTTATCTCCATAACTAACTCTGCTAGTTTATTCCATAGATCCACAGTCCCCTCCATGTAGAAGTTTTTTCAAATGTCCAATGAGTATTTGGTCTCTTTCTGTGGTCCATCCTTCCTGCTCAGTTCTTCCTGTACAAGACAGTCTCTTCACATCTCCCTGAAATGTTATTGTTCTCCCATATTATGCCCCCCCCCCCCATCACTTCTGGATTTGAGAAAAGCTTTAGTTCATCTATTTGCTGGTCCTACCCTTTTTTTTTCATTCCATGCCCTCTTCTGGTGATTTTGCTTTGGCCTCCTTCAAGCAGTCTCACATCCACCTCCTTGAATAGCCTTCAGAAATGCACTCACCACTCAAGTTAGGAATGGGCCAGGGCCTGTTATAGAAGGTGCTTTCCTTGCTTTCTTGATTGCTTGCGATGTCTGTCCCTCCAAGGTTAATCTTCATCATTCCATTGACTGCTGCTCCTGTTCTCTCACTCTTCTGCCAAGTTTTCAGTCTGGATATAATCAGCATTCACAAATCCGTTTCCAGCACATTTGTCATCAGTTCCATTTTCCAGATGATCCTTCATCCCAGTGGCGTTGTAGTTGGGGTGCATATATCTGCACTGCCACCTTTTGGCCCACATAGCCAGTCTTTTCAGATCCTTCCTTAAATTCTTTCCTCATCTGCCATTACTGCCCCCAGATTTGTTTCTCATTGAAAAGGCTGATCCTGAAACAAACATACATTCAGGATGACTGCCCCCCCTTACTTATTCCTCACATTTTACAAATCAGCAGAACCCTCTGTTGTCCTGCATTTCCTCTACACAGCAATTCATTGTCTCAAGTCTAGAGCCTTCCTACAAACCCTCCAGCTTTCTTTGCAGCCTACTATGTCATATCAAGTCAATGACCTTGATGAACTCCATGTGAGAATGTCGGTTGTGGGGCATGTACCTGCTGTGAACTGAATTGCTCCATAGCTCAGCAAGTGGGCATGTAGAAGCATGCAAACAATGCAGATTCAGACAATAGCAGGCATTGTATGACACCTGCCTGCCAGCAATCAGAAGGGTTTAGGAGCAGAATACTATCCATTCTGTTTGCAGGATGACATCTGGGGATCTACAATTCTAAAGGAAAATGTGGACTTTTCTGTGCCTGACGTCCTTTGACACTAAAAAGCAGGGTGAATGAATATCTCATTAGAAGACAGTGCCTGATATTAATGAAAAGACTCAGCTGATCAAAAACAGCTTTATATAATAAAAAAAAAAGCAATGAAGTGTGTAGGAGTACAACCACTGGGGAATGTTGGGGATTTGTTCTCTCATGAAATACATTTTAAAGAGGATTGCAGTGTGGACATAAATTGCTAAGGGCTGTCATTAGGTGATAACATGTTGGCAAGTAGACCTGCCTATTATGTCTACTTTACAGTAGCAAGTTTAAGAGCACATTGACATAATCAGTGTTATGTATGAAGTGTAGGTGAAATGTTTACACACACAAATTGTAATCATTAAAATTATTGTTGAAGTGGTGCCTGGTATGTATCCAAAGCAGGCTTTGGATCTGTTTTTAATTAGTAATATTGTTTATAACATGTTAATCACACAAGCTGATTTTCAATGACTTGGCAGAGATGTTATGGTTAATTAATATGTTGTTGACAACCAGTCTACAGCCCACACAGCTTGAAAAAATAAACAGTCTCTTCATATTCATATGCATTATGTTTTATACTTATGTTTTATCTTAAGGAGTAAGTCATTTACATGCTTCATGGTATACCTGTGAATAACGCAAGCCCGAACTTAAAGTTCAGTGCCAGCATTTTAAGAAATGCTTTCTGCCATTTGGTATTTTTGATATGTTGCTGTTTACAGTCTGATTTAGCTGCCTAAAATACTAATGCAGCATTGGTATTAAGCCTGTGGTTAATTTGTTATTCACTTGTATGCTATTCTATACAATGCTCATGTTATTGCAGGTTAATTACTAAATCCTGCCTTCTAAAAGAGATATTTGTCTATTTGTAATCTATTGTTGGAATATAGAAGTGGTGTGTATATTCTTGCAAACAGTGTACATAATTTTCTCCAGTCAGTTACTCACTAACCTGTTTCCCTGAGTGTAAGATGGTTACTTGAAGCTGGTACTCTCAGGTTTATGGCTTTCAGAATAAATAGGGTGGTATCTGATATGGGCAGTCTGAGGTACTTTCATCTTATCATATTTTGATTCTGTTTAAGTAACCATGCGGCTCTTCATGCATCATACTTTGAAGAGATATAATGTAAAAAGGCAAATAGCTATCAGAGAAGACAAATGGGGGACTGAAAAGTTATTGTATTCTGTGCAGCTTCCTCCAATATACATATATCAGTTTGAATGCATACACTTTATTTTACATGGAAAACTATGCAAAGAAAGTAGACATACATTCTCTACATTGTAACTACTTTTTAATGTTTCTACTTTTCCCCTGAGCTGTGAGTAAAATGGGCCCTAATGGGATCAGTCCACTACTATGATTAGCAAGGAAACAAACAAGCAAACAGGCAAGCAAAAGTAGATGAATAAATGCATACCTAAATAAAGCAGATTTCTCTCTAATAAAAGAAAACATGACTCCTTATTGATGTGTTTTCCTTTATCATAAGAGCTGCAGTTCAATCCATCAGTGTTTGTTTTGTCTCTCTCTCACTACTAGTCTTTCTTAGAGACATTGAGCTTAATTCCAGGACCCATAAGCATCAGTACTATGTCTCCGCTTGTTCTTGATCCTCCTATCCTTTATTGCCCCTCTGTCACTCAGTATACACGTCCTTCTCTCAGTATAGGAAACTTTACGAACAAAACTAATTACTTTGTGTCCTGCCTGGTTCATAACTCTCCACTGCCATATTATTGTCCTTACAGAAACTTGAGTGGTTTAAGGGTAATAATAATAAAACACCAGAGTCATTTGATATAGTTTAACTTCCACAAACTCAGTTTATTCCCTGCTGTCAAGTAATAAAACATTTTGAAATTCCAGCGCTTAAAGATTAACACATGATTTCTCAATGCCTCCTTAAGAATAAGAGTAATAATTTCTCTAGCAAACCAAAACTTAATACCAGAACTCACAATAATCATTTTGTTTAATTTTCCATTAAACAGTTATATTTTTCATTTCTCTGGTTTTGTCACCATTTCGTATGGGTTCCTGTGAGCTCTGGTATTAAGTTTTGGTTAATAATTTGTCTAGATCTGTTAAAACAACCTTTTTAACAGCTTTATTGAATATTAACTTAAGAGACAGACAAACGCACATTTATATAAAAGGAAAACAAGCGATTTTAACAAGTTTTCAGTTACAAACAATACACATCACGTATTTATTTACACAATTATCATCAATCCAACATTACATAAGTTGCTCAGCTTCTGCCTTCACTTAAATCTCATCCTCCTCCTCCAAAACATTATCCTGCATGTATTGTTCCCACAATTTCCTTTTTTTGTCTATGTAATTTGCTCCTACCTTTTTCTAAAGATCTCACTTCCATTATTTTATCTCTTTTGCAATACTCGCTTCTTCAAATACATTCAGTTTAGACTTTGATTTCCATTTTCTAGTAATCGCTTTTTGGCAGCCAAGAAAATTAAACTTAACAAGGCATTACTATGTCTAGGCAATTCTGATCATGTATCCGAGCTCAAATAAAAAAATCATTTCCTTAGTTAAACCCATTTGTTCAACCAATATTTCTAACAGAGTACTCTATAGGGAATTTTTAAAGTCTGCCAACTCATTACACCCCCAAAACATATGTTCCAGATACTTATTTATTTCCTATCACACCTTTAAAATTTCACATCTACCTGAGGATAAATTCTTTGGAGTGTGTTTGGGGTATAAAACACCTACGCAAACACTTACAAGCAAAATCCTAAATCTTCTAGAATTTATTGTATATTTGGGAGTCACACATATGCCTCCCATTGTTTCCTTGTAAATTGTTTAAACAATCTCTCGTCACAATCTTTTCTAACCTTCTCTGATTGATTCCTGTACTTATCATGCAATATTTTATATGCACTACTAATTATTCCCTTTTTAAAAACAACTTCTGTTCTAGATTCAACTAAAAACTCTAACAGAGCAGGTCTTTCACTTCACTTATTCTGATATCAATCCCCGATAGAGAAGGCAGTCTCTAGTCTGCAGTCCAAATGTCTTCTTGGCCTCTTTTCATTCTTTTATGTTTCCTCTCTAGTTATTTGCTCACAATATCTTTCTTCCTCTGGCAGCTTTCTCCAGTACATTCCAATCTCCTCTTGCCTATTCTCTGAAGCCCTAATTGCAGTCATACCTATTGGCAGAATTTTCTTTCTCCTTTCTTGTGTTTGCTTAGTTCTTAAAATATGTTGTGCTACTTTATGAATATAATATATTGTTATTCTTCATAAGGAGCTGCATCCAAAATCCCATTCCAACTTATTTTTTGAACCCCCCCCACACACACACACACACACACACACACACATATACACACACACACACACACACACACACACACACACACACACACACACACACACACACACACACACTCATCTCCATCATCATCCCTGTCTGCTTGTGCTATGTATATGCACCTTACCTGTGTGGTTCTAAAATATCCATTATAAACACACATCTTAAACCACCTTCTTATACTGGTAGGATCAACTTATCCCACTTGACCCTTGCCCTCAGCACCTCCAAGATAAAATCCTTCAACTCTTTATTAATTACAGTCCACAAGTTCTCTTCTGCATGATAAAAATATACCTGATCATATATAAAACTAAAAAGACAAAAACATTTTCATTGCTTGTGTCCATATCTGTAAATAAGAGCTTCCAGTTTCTCGGTTTTGTATAATCTTTTTTAGTCTCTTCTCCCATATCCTGTCATAACAACATCCTTTTTAAGCTATATTCCTAAATACTTTTATCATATCTCCATAAATATGAGTATTGCTGAACCAATTCATGTGTGAGTACATAGTTTACAGCTATAGCCTTTGTTTTGTCTTCATTAATGTTATAACCCAAAAAGACTTGAAACTGTCTCAAAATGTTCCACAACACTGAGAAGTACATTTTCTGGTTTTATCAGATACAAAAATGTTATCATCTGCAAATAGAGCCAACTTCTCTTGATTACTATAGCAAATATATTGTTGAATTTCTGAGTCCCTTAGTTTCTTTTCCAGTGGCTCTAAATAAAACACAAATATCAATAGTGAACAAGGACACCCCTGCCTCATTCGTCTGTTCAGACATAACTTAGAGAGGAACCCTCCCAATGTAATGTCTGCTCTGATCCCTCATATATCCTCCTAATGATGTCAAATGTTTGCCTCCCCTCCACAAAACCACTTCTATTAATGATGTCAAATGTTTACCTCTCCTTCACAAAATCACTTTGCTCTATATCTATCAATGTTGGCAACACCCTTGCCATTCTTTTAGCTGTTATATGTATAAACACTTTATAGTCATGATTTAAAATTCAAATGGGTCTATATGAAGCTGGATCTGATGGGTCTTTACTGTCTGTAGGTATAACAGCCACCACAGTTTTCTTCCAGGATGTTGGTGCTTCCCCTCCTTTTAAAATACCGTTAGACAAATCCTTCCAGATCTTTATCATTTTCTTCACTCCAAAATCCCACAGTTTCCTGAAGACTTTCCTACAAATTGATTATATGTTACATTTTTTATCTCGTCTCCTACTATCTTAGCTGTTTATTGTTGAGAATCACTTGCCTCTAACAGTGGCACATCTAAGTCTTCCATAAATATTTTCATTTGTGCTTTTTCTTGATTTCCACATTCCTCTGCTTTATACAACTTTTCATAAAATTTCTGAAATATCTCTAATACTGCTACAGGAGGTCTGGTTGTTTTTCTTGTTATTAGTTCTCTAAATATGGCAACAACCCTTTCTACTTTCTGTTGCCTAAATTGTTGCACTGTTTTTGTGGTCTGGAGTTATTACTCCAGCAATCTTAATAGCAATCTTTCTAAAGTCATGCATATTATCAAGATACTTATTTTCTCTTTAGCTCTCTGCAATTGTGCCTCTTCTTGTTCTGTGAAATCTCCCTTATTCTGAAATACTTTAATCTTTGCCAGCTTCTCTAAATAATTCTTGTTACTTCTTAACCATATCTTTTTTTCTTTTATTTCTACCCTATTTTTAAACTCCACTTTCATTTTATCCCACTAACTAGATACAACCTTTGAAGGAATTTCTATCCTCTGTAATAACCCTTGAATAAGTTCCCCTACTCGTTCCTTACATTCTTTTCTTTTTAACATGTAGATGCGAAGCACCATTGTCTCATTTGTAATTTATTATACTGCATTTTTATCTTGGATTTTATCAGTGCACAATCTGAAATAGTTATTTGATGTGTGTCAAAACTTTCAACTAAATGCACATGTTCCTGTGAAATATAATGCCTGTCTTGTCTAGCCCAGTTATAGTACCTTGGGGAATACTATGTAAATTCTATCCGAGTTCATACTACTGAATTCACATCTTCCATACCAAAACATTTCATAAATTTCTTTATCAATCTGCCCTCTTTTGCTATATTTTCCCTTCTTGGTCCCCCTGATACATCTTCAGTTTTGTAAATCAAATTCCATTCCCCACCTAATAAGTAATATTCCCTACTGAAAGCTGATTATTTCTCAAAAAAGTTCTTAAGCTCGATAGTAGCAATTTTTGGTGGAATATAAATACTTGCCAGCTCACTTGCCAGTAGACCCTTACTACCACAAATCTACCATTGCTAACTTTTTTCCCTCTTCTATCACTATTGGA
This sequence comes from Protopterus annectens, assembly GCF_019279795.1. Taxonomy (NCBI): domain Eukaryota; kingdom Metazoa; phylum Chordata; order Ceratodontiformes; family Protopteridae; genus Protopterus; species Protopterus annectens. Next base: position 418,818,676 of record NC_056741.1, read on the forward strand.
GCTCCTCTAACAATTAATTTAAGAACCCCCCCCCCTTTTCCTTTGTCTGTGATATTCTGCCTAATATATATCCTGAAATACTTTATTTATGAAATTCACATGTTCATTTCTTTCCAAATTTGTCTCTTGTAGTATTGCTATTTGCACTCTGCATTTCTTAATATACCTTAATATTCTTATGTTTTTGTTTATACCCATGATGTCATTCACATTCTAAAATAATACATTTTGTGAGGCAGTTATGATTAGAAGTTATTATTCTCACCTATTATATATGACATATTTTTAAATGCCTATTTCCAGCTTTTGTATTACATGCACCCACTAATGTCTGGCAGGTTGATCATTTATACAGTTGTTTGTTGTCATCTCCATTTGAAACTATGTCACATTTTACAAGAATTTTTGTTTTCATGAAAACCCTCAAACAAAAAAGCAAACACACCCCAGAACACCCCATAACCTACTAATTTAAATGCTCAAAACTATGTGCACCTTCAGATAATGAAGTTTTACCCTTGTGATAGGAACAATTGTTCCAAACTGACAGCTGCACCCACAGGGATTAACTGACCTAAAATTAAAGTTACTAATTATATAGTGCATGTTACAGCCTGTGCTCCTACTTACACGAATTACTGTCTGCTCTTGTTTTAGCTTTATTCCCACCTCATAAGTGAAAAATGACTTATATGTTTTCAGAAAACATTAAACTTTAGCCTTAAGAAACAGCACAGTGGCTATCTTTAAATAAAACTAAATTATACATTATTCTAGTACATGCAATAAAGTATTTAGTTACCAGAAAACCTATCTAGTATTAACTTCCAATAATTTCAACCTGTATTCTTTAATGAAAATCTTGCACCTTTTCATTTTATGTTTCTCTCAATAAACAATGTCCAGACCTCTAGATTTATTACCTTCACCTTTAGTCAGTTTGTTTCCATGGAACTATACGAACAAAATGTATTTCTCAACTAACACTGATTATTTATTTGCTAAAGGAAAACTGTTCATTATATTGTGGTTTCTCATTAAAAAAATATAAAATACTTGCTTAAATATATATATATATATATATATATATATATATATATATATATATATATATATTTACACTTCATAATCTCAAAATACTAAAACAGCAAATTTCATTATCTCCAAACTATGAAACCAAATCCACAAAACACTGAAACTACAAAACCCTGAGCCTAAAACTGTGAAATTCAAAACACCGAACAAAACGCATACACTACACCATACATATGCCACAACACCCACATCACAACATAAACAAACAAAAACTACACACATACACAACTCATACACACTGCGCCCCCCAACCCCCCCTACTTATATATACTAACTCCAAGATCCCACAAACAGGAAACAAAAGCAAACTCCCACACGCATATTCTCCAGTCCCTCACACACATATCAAACATATCAGCACACTCAAACACAATCTAACCCCCACTCAAATCCCTTACAAAACACTCACTTACCTGACAAAACACCTAGCTCCACACATGGCACCACGCACCATAAACACACAATCCCGGACATCATGTAGTGTAAGGCCATAACCATGAATATGAGATATTTGAATTCACCATTATGAACTTTCGCCATTTTAAACATTTGGGTTTATAGTCTTGAGATACTGAAATTCGACATTTCAGTATTTCGAGATTATAAATGGCTCATATATATATATATATATATATATATATATATATATATATATATATATATATATATATATATATATATATATATCATTAGATTAAGCCAAGGTCATTAATCCAGACATTCAGCTAAACAAAATTAAAATAAAATATTTCAACTCTACATATACCACAATCAGTGCACATTTACACCCCATCCCCTTCTCCAACAGACCAAGATTACAGTTTATTTACTTAAACATGCTTTTGCCAGTTTTCCTACTCTTTTTACATTGCAATGCCTACATTTCTTAAAGATAAAAAAATGTTTGTTTACTTTGGTATGTTCATCACATACAGCAATAATATATATAGCATGCAATTTAAATCATGAAACATTTTATACAAATGCTAAGGGCGAAACTGTTTTACTTAGGTTCATAGGTTCATAGGTTCATACTAGGCTATCTGCCTGAGGGCATTTATAAGCCTAGCCCATAGTTTTGTGGCTTACGCCACCCCTTTAGTTTGGAGAAACTATGCCCATTATTTTGCTGTGCCTCTGTCGAGCAGTGACACTGAGGTAACCCCTGGGGTGTATCTGCGATCTCCCATCCATTGGTCAAGATTCCTCTTGAACAAGACCAGCGAGGTGCTCTGCCTCACATAAACCGGGATTTTGTTCCACAGCATAGGGAGTCTTTGGGTGATGAATCTATCCCTCCAGCACGTCCTATTAATAACCGTGTCGAGGTTTAAGTCTCCTGCCCTTGTGGCTCTGAGGGATCTAGATTTTTGAGATGAAGCATGTTCATCAAATCTGGGTTTGACATGGCCTTGTATGTCAGGCATAGGTCACCTCTGAGCAAGCGGTAAGCAACTGAATATAACTGGAGTTCTTTCAGTCGGGCAGCATAAGACAGATTTTTGAGACCCTTTATCCTTTTGGTGAGGAACTTTTGTGGCCTCTCCAGCTGCTGCAAGTGTCGGGTCAGATACATTCGAATGGGGCATTGTACTCGATCATTGGTCTGATGAGTGATGAGTATAGGGAGACTATGACTTCCCTTGATCTAGATGTGAATCCTTTCATGATAAGGTGGGCAATGTAGAAGGTCTTCCTAACTACTTTTGCAATATGAGTGTCGAATGAAAGGCTACTGTCAACCTGGGTTCCCAGGTCCCTAATAACTTCTTCTGTGTTCAGGGGATTGCCACCTATATGGTAGCTAGGGGTAACCTTATTTTTCCCGAAGGGTATGACTATGCATTTCTTGGCATTTAACTTTAGGCCATGGCTCTGGCACCAGTTATCCGTTTCTGTGAGACCCTTCTGAAGGATATCTGTGTCAGATGTGTTTTCAACTATGGCGCCCAGTTTGCAGTCATCTGCAAACGTTGTCAGCCATAACCCTCCTGTGTTTGCTTGTACTTCAGAAAAGTAGATGCCAAACAAGAGTGGGCCCAGGACTGAGCCCTGTGGGACACCACTTGTGACAGGCTTTGAGTCTGACATGGTGCCAGCAACTCTGACCCTGTGGGTTCTGTCACTCAGCCAGTTTGCAACCCATCTTGTAATGTATGGGTTTACATTTAAGTTGATGAGTTTTTCAATGATACCCGAGTGAGGTATTGTATCAAAAGCCTTCGCCAGGTCTAGGTAGGCTGTATGGACTGCCTTTCCCTCGTCAATGGCCTTGGTGACTGTTTCAAAAAAGTCAACTAAGTTTAAAAGGCATGATCTGCCTTTGACAAAGCCATACTGGGTTGGATCCAAAGTCTGCAAGTTCCCTATGTCTTTATTTATGAGATCCATTATGATCCTCTCCATGGCTTTGCAGATAAGGCTTGTCAAGCTAATGGGACGGTAATTTCCAGGGTCGGTGGAGGCCCCGCCTTTGTGGAGTGGGACCACAGTCGCTGTGCCACTCCTGGAGTGCGTATCCGGAGGTGAGACTAAGATTAAACAGCTGTCCTAACTGTGGGTTTAATTCCTCATTGAGTTCATGGAGCACACAGCCGGGGACACCATCAGGTCCCATGGATGCTGTGTTCTTTGCCTTGGAGAGAGCAGTTCTCACCTGGGCGTTAGAGATGTTTGGGGGGCTACAATCATTTGGTATAGATATCTCTCCTTTAGGGGAGAAGTTTGCACTGAACCTGTCAGCCAGTATATTGGCAATGTCTGTAGGATCAGTAATCTTCACATCATTTTGAACTAGTTCTGAGCATATCTGGGAGTTTCCTCCTAGGTTTCTGACATAGCTAAAGAATGCCTTATGGTTGTCTTTAGAGTCCTTAGCTATTTTTTTCTCAAAATTAGCTTTGGATGATTTTATGAGAGCTCTTAGCTTTTTACTTATAGTGATCAGTGGTGTCTTACCTTTTAAGGATTTTGCTCTATCTTGTAGTAGCTTCTCCTTTTGTTGTAGAGTTTGTTTATGGCTGGGGTCCACCAGACTGGACGCTTGCCTTTGGTACAAAGAGTCTTTGTTTTGCTTGGGATTGCCTGATCCATGCAGCCCTGCAGGTGCTGGTAGAAGGCATTTGTAAGTGTTTCAGCGGTTTGAGTAATGTTAACCGCCGGCTCAGGGGCCTTAAAGGAGACCACACTAGTCTTTAGAAGTGTGAAGTCGGCTTTCGAGAAGTTCTTTACTGTGGTCTCTTTCATTTCGGTGGGGCGGGATGAGGACCTCCAGCGAGATTAGTTTGTGATCAGATCTCACCAGTGAGGGGTATACTTCCGGCGTTGAACACTGTGCTCCCATGTTCGTGATGATGAGATCAAGTATGTTTTCTCCTCTTGTGGGGATGGTGACTAGTTGTTCCATGGCATTTGAGTTTATGAATTCCAGGAACTTTTGGGCTTGAGTAGTGTTCCCAGTCTATATTAGGGTAGTTGAAGTCACCTAGTATGATGGTGTTCGGAGATACATTTATCTCCTCCAGTGTTTTCAGGAAGGCCATATGAGGTTCCTGAGTTTGCGAGGGTGGCCTGTAACATGCTACAAATTGCAGAGCAGTCTTGCCTATGGTTAATTGCACCTGGATGGTTTCCGATGCATCGTGCGATGCCACCAATCTTGAGGTGTGGGTGTCCTTGATGAATATGGATACCCCTCCTCCTTTCTTGGTATTGTCTGGGTTTTGGGGCCGGAACGCATGATATGAGGTAAAACCTGATAGTGCTGGGGTGCTCTCAGGAGCCTTGAACCAGGTTTCTGTCACAGCACAGACATCGATGTTCTCCATACTGAGAAGGGCCTCGAGTGCATGCATCTTGAGGTTGAGACTTCTGGCATTGAGCAGCATTACCCTTAGTTTTTTTTCTTTGTTTTGTTCTAGGGTGGTAGGTTTAGAATTTGAGCCTTGCCTAAAAAGGCACTATGGGGTGGCAAGAGCCTTTGCCAAAATCCGAATCCCAGGGTGACAAGTGCAAGCCGTCCCTTGCGAAGCAGCGTGGCTTGTCCAGCATGTCATCCCAGGCAGACAGACATTGGATCCCCTTTGAATGACACCAGAGTTTAAGCCAATTGTTAAAGCTGATCATCTTATCTCTGTATTGTGGCATCATTCTTGGTGAAGGTAGGATACTGCTCAAGGTCAGGGTCATACCTGCTTGGGCTACATAATCAGAGAGCTCCTCTATGTCTCTTTTCATGTAGTCCAAGGAGGTACGTCTCAGGTCGTTAACACCAGCGTGGAGAATGATTGAGTCGTACTTGTACCTGCTGTTGAGAGACCTGAGTGCATGCGTTATGTGGCGGATTCTAGCACCCGACAGGCAGCTTACTGTGACCTTCTTCTTACTCAGTCTGGTGAGCGGGACGTCAGTGTGTCTGACTATGGAGTCACCAATGACTAGTGTGTCTGGCATTGTGTTTGGCCTTAAGGGCTGTGACTGCTTTACACTCTGACTGTGTGGTCTATGTGTTGCAGGTGTTGTGTTCTGAGGTGGTAGTTGTTTGGGTGTCTGCTTTGGTGGCCCTTGCTGTTTTGGTAGATTTTTGATCAGAGCCTCCGAGTATGTCTTTGTGTGTTTATGTGTATGATTTGAGGTTGTGATTGTATTATGTGAGACTGGGTCTATAGTGTGTGTGGTTACCTTCTCCTCCTGTCTGGTCATGCCAGTCCTATGTTGAGAGAGCTCAGCCTCCAGTTTGGCCGTATAGTTGCATCTCTCGCATGTATTTGTGTTTTGTGGGAGGAGGAGAGGGTTGTCTGTGTACATGAGGCAATTGTAACATTGCCTCAATATTCCCAGGTTCACCAGCTGAGCAGGAGAGGACATTAGCAACTGATCCCTCGACATGCTAGAAGGAATAGACAGAAAAACTTAAGAAAAGGTTCTGGGGGATGTGGGTGACCGAGAAATGGGGTTTGCTTTTGTGGGGTACTTTCTATAACAAGAGTGCTGTATCGAGGTGATAAGTACTGTAGGAGCAAGTGCTTCGCTATACAGATAGAGAATAGACTACTTGGGAGTCAAGTAGAGATAATTTATAGTTGTAGGATACACTAAATAGAACAGTAGTATACTTTGAGGAAGGTAGTTTTAAGGGAAAATTTGAAGAGTGGACTTTAGGTAGCCCTAATAGTTTAAATCTGATTAACCGGCGCTGCCCTAGTGTGCAACGGTAGCAGCTCCGCGCTAAATCGCACTAAAGCGCGCTAACGCGTGCTTTATAGCAGGGGGCTGGAAAAAACAGGAAATGACCCAAAATGGCCGACAAATTACTAGTTGCTGCTTCTAACCACTCCTCTGAGGACAAACAAGCAGCTCAGTACTCCCCACTCCCACTGGTGAGTAAAGAAACTACCTCTGGCCACACAAGAAAATGGAGGAACACAGAAACCAAATACAAAGCCCAGGGATCAGCAAAATCTGATCACTGGAACAACTAGCCAGGAAAGTTTAGGAAAGGAGAAATATTTTTTTGTTTTTTTTGCAAACAGACAGAAAAAAATGCAGTAAATGCTTTGTTTTCGACTAAATTGCTATCAAAGGCCCAAAGTTACTTTCTCTTTTTTTTTCTCTTAGTGTTCTTTCAAACATTAATGATGTGAAGTGGGGTATATGCCTGTTGGACCACCCACAAGGTTAACAAAGTCAACAAAAATCCAGTCTTTCTCAGACTCTTTTTCTTGTAAAGCCATGTTTCACAAATGTGATCGATGCTTTATTGTCTCACTAATTCCAGTGTTGTTGGTCTTATTCATGTTCATCTTCATCTCCCAACCCCAGACTCCAGTTGAAGTTCAAGGAACTCCCGATTCTACTAGTCAACTCCTGTGCTTTTTTTCTTTATCTCAAGCATTTTCCTTTGGAACATAGGAAAAGGTTTCACTGTCAAAGTCTCTCTATGAGCTTTATTACTAGAAGAATAAGAAGCAGAGTCCCCTTCTATTTGACGGCTCACTTTTTTGTTGGATAAACTTTTACATTTCATTCTTAGCCTGTTCTGCATCAAAGAATGACTTTTATCCTCCAGGAAAAAAATACTCTGAAGACAGATGGATACAGCAGCTTGAATAGCACATCTGCCTCTTCATATTCCCTCATTGATGGGATAAATTTGTTTCTCTTCTGCCTGGTGTTCAGTGAATAATCATTTTCCACAAACACTCTACTGTCTCCATTTTTTAATATTTTGGCCTTCTGCCACAGTTTTGTCAGGATTAACTCTTTCTGGTGGTATGATTGTATCTTTACTAATACAGGTCTTGGCTGACTTCTCATGGCCAGGTTTCAAGCATATACACAATGTGCCTTTTCAATGAAAAAATCCTGTTGTGGAATACAAATCCAGTTACCTATTTGTGCTTTCATAAAATATATAGTCTGTTGCTTCCAGTTTCTCTGGTACAGCAAAGATCTCAATTTTTCTCGATGTGCTCTGTCCTCTAACTCTACCATTTTTGGAACAGTTCTTCTTGAGCAGTCTCATACTCAGCCAGCTTTTTCTTCATTTCAATGTCTGATTTTTGCAGTTTTAACAGTTAATTTTTATAGCTATTTAAAGCTTCTTCCATTTTTTCCAGCCTTTTGTTATTTGAGTAGATATACCCCTTCAATGTTTCATTTATTTTAATCTGCTTGACTTATTTTTTCCTCTAAATTTCTGGGAGTCATCTCTTGTACAAAAGATGAAGCTTGAACTGCTTTTGCTGAACAGCTACTGGATTCTTCCCAGTCAGTGTTTTGTCTTCATCTCTTCTAGCTGATTTTCTTTCAGGCTCTCTAAGTTTCTTCTAGATGGTATCCAGGAAATGTAACTACTAGCCAGTAACTCAATTTTACTAAGACAGGCAGAATTACTGGCTCTTATAGGCTGTTGATCATTGTGCAGTCATCTTGGAAAGTCCCTAAATCTGTTAAAACAACCTTAAGCAATTTACAATGAAACACAAAAGCAGTTACCAAACAAGCAGAAAAGGTTTTTTTTTTGTTTGTTTTAGATGTGAATGATTATGACTTTGAAGCTTAGAAATAGTTTTCCAAAGTAAACTACTATTGCAAACTTTTTTAATTTCTCCAAATCTTTTGGGTTTCTAATACCATGATGGGAATGGACCCCATTCCTAAGTCAAAGTACGATCAAAGTTCATTAAATTAGTATTGTTTCAATCTTTGATGTCAGCCAGAAGTGCTCTTTGCAGAACCCACAATGTGCTTAGTAATGACTCCTTCTGCAACTCATACAGAGTTAAATGTATTGGTAACATATCTAAATGCGACTGTAGATTCTTTTTTTATAAGACCTGCTGCTCCTACTGTTATTGGAACTGTCTGGGTATCTTTCTTTCACATTGCTCTTGTTTCTGCCTGCAGATACTGATATTTTATGACTTTGTTTCTCTCTATACGCAGGACACTGTAGTCACTGGGTGGGGTGATTTCAATGATCAATGCTACTTTTGTCTTCTTTTCATGGACCACTGTATCTATTTTTCCTGCATCTATATTTTGAACTGTTAGTAAAGGGTGATCTCATCTAAATCATCAAATCTATCATTTTCTACGCTGATTTGTGGCTCATGTTTCCAGTGTTTTTCAGCCACTTTAATACCATAATGTTTGCACAATCCCCAGTGCAATAGTCTTGCCTCATTATTATGCCTTTCAGTATACAATCCTTCTGCCATTAGTATGTCACAACCAGCAATGAGTTGTGCGACTGTTTCCAGTTCAGTTTTACAAAAACTACATTTGTCTGTTTCTCCCAAATGTTCAATGGACTTTGTAAACCAAAGTATACATAGTCCACTATCTTGGACTGCCAGTATTAACTTTTCATCTTTTGGTTTGAATTCGCCGCTCCTTAACCATTCCAGCTTTCGTTCCTGATCAACATGAGGTTCTTCCAGACGTTTTCTGTACTTGCAACTATATTTATGCATTTTCCACATTTCTTGCCTTCTCATCTGGTCCTTCACCTTATATTCCTTCTTTTGTTTTTTGGCACATTCAGTTGCTGCCTGATTTTTATTCTACTTCTGGTTTGATTTCCATTCCTGCTTGATGCCAATATGCTTCTGCTAGATTAAGCAGAGAAGTCATATTAGATTTATTCTCCTCATGTTTCAAAACTTTCACTACATTTGGGTCTTGCGAGGACAGCAGATATGTGAATAGCCCCACAATTGCAGATCTATATATGTAATCAGTTTCAAGGTGGCCCATCCCTCCTTTGGAATGGGGAATATATAATCTTGGTATGCACTGATTTTTATAAATCATTTGGCGAGCATGAAGCATCCTTCTTGTTTTCCTATCTACTTTATCCAACACATTTCCATATGACCTTCCATATGATCCAAAGTTCCATATGACCAGACCCATGAGTTTCAAGATAAGTTTAAGGAATTTATCCCATATTGAGTACATGACAGAGTGAGTTCTGAGAAATTAAAGAGTGAATCATTAGTGCAAAGCCTGAGACAACATTTTTATATTTCACTGATGGTATACAAATTTTATATTGCCCTTGGAGCAACTTTTTGTATATGGTAGGGGTTCCCTGATAGAACCCATTTCAAGTGTTTAGACTTATTTAGAACCGTTATTGTCTATGATTCCTGCTGTATCAAAGGTACAAATATTTTTTTCAACTATGTCAGATTTCTGTATGGAAGGAAATACTTAACTGTATACACTGGATGTCTAGTCTCATTACAGGAACATGCTACACCCAGCTGGACTATAAGACATTAAGTATTGGCTGGATGACGCTTAACTATATAGCCATGAATCTGATGTTTTTTTTCTTACAAATTATAAAATTGGTGTTGGCCAAAAATGTGCTGCACTTCAGTGATGAATGTTATTTATAGATGCAAGGAATAGCTATGGGTCTTCCTTTACTGTCATTTATTCATATTTGTTTATGGGCTTCTTTGATATTCAGTTTGTGTCTAATAGTTGCATCAACACTTTTTTTCGGGGATGGATAGGTGGTATTAGTATATCATTGATTGTTGTTTGGTTTGGAATGATGAGGTTGAGAACATTAAACAATCTTTAGCTTTCATTAGCAGTATAATTTTTGTCATACAATTCATGCAAAGATAAGAAAGATTTAGGGTACATTTTGTGAGGTATATATAACCAAATTATAATATCAAACATAATTTTCAAAGAACCCTCTCTAAAGAGCTGGTAGTTGTCACTCCAACATATGCTCAAAAACACCCCTTTAAGCCTCAATTTGTAAAACCAAGAAAAAAGGGAAAAAGGACTTCTACAGCAACCAAATAACCAACCCAGGAGTTTGGAAAAAGCAGTCGCAAACCACAAAGTAGTAATCCACAAAGTTTTATTAACGCTGACAACACACAATGCGTTTTCATCCTCAGACTTCATCAGATAACACAATCCACAAAAATACACATGCTTATATAACACCTCACATTAAATAATTAGCTAATTAACCAATAAAACCTTTGCATCAGTTAATGTAATAAATATGCAAGGACAAATACAACTTAAAAACATAATATAAAAACCTCATTTAAAAAAACTGTTTAACATTAAGTATCAAATTAATAAATATGTATATGTATAATATATGATAAATGTATGCAAAAAAAAAATATATATATATATATTGTAAAAAATTCACCTTTTAACACAGTTAAAAGAATAAATACGTAAAAACATGTGCAATGCTACCCTCTAGTGGCTGATAACAGGAAAAACCTTTATAATTTGGCTTCTCTTAGTTTTAATAATGGTGCAAGTGAAATACTTTCATTCAGACCATGGTGCCTTCCTGCATCCAAAAATACTTGCCAATATAGCTCCCTATATTCAAGACGGGTTTCCCACAAACCCCCCCTAATGTCTTTGGGAACAACCTCCAGTACAAAAAACAAAAACATTGCTTTGGCACATTCCTGTGTATGTTTATATAGGACATTATTATCATTATTTTTGCTTATATCATAAAAATGTTCATAGATCTGCCTTTTCAGGTGTCTTTCAGCCTTCCCTATATAAAAGGCACAACATGCCTCACAGGATACCAGATATACCAACCCACTGGAGTTACAATTACTGTGACATGTACTATGAACATATGTATTCCTACTTTTGATGCACACCTTATCAGTATTTATTATGTGTATACACTGTGCACAAGCCCCACATTTATAGGTGGCCAGCCTCCTGGCCTTATGAACAGGCTTCCTCTTTTCCATTAATTCCTTTAAATGAGTTCCTTTTTTAAAAACAATATTTAAAGGCTTATGTTGCATGTCCTTTAAATCAGTGAGAGAGGTGAACCTGTCCCATTCCTTTTTAACCAACTCTATTATCCAATGGGAATCACTATTATATTCCAAGATGAATACCCTAAGAAACTTATCATCCTTAATATTAACATTGTTAGAGTTTGACTCAATACTTTTACCCAACAAGGGCCTAAATCTTGATGCCCTTTGACTTTTAATGTATAAAATGGTATAATTCAATAAGTCATCTGGGTAACCCCTTTCTAGAAAAAGTTTTCTTAGAAAAAGATATTCTTCTTCAAAGTCATCATCTAGAGAGGTGAACCTACTAGCCCTAACCAATTACCCTTTGAAAATACTTTTTCTCTGTGAAAAAGGGTGGGCACTCTCAAAATGAAGATATGAATTGGAGAATGTCTCCTTTCGGAAAACTTTTGACTTAATACCACCAGTAATTTTAATAATACTCACATCCAAAAAGTCAACCTTATCAAAGGAGACATTATTAGTAAAATGTAAAAAAAATGTGGTGGTATTAAGATACTCCAAAAATTCTTCTAGTTTTCCCTTGGAATCATTCCAAAAAATACAAATATCATCCAAAAAGTGCCTGTATAAAACCCAACAATCACAGAATCTAGAATTAAAGATGTATTGTTCCTCCCACCAGGCTAAAATTATGTTAGCATAGGTTGGTGTACAATTAGCACCCATGGCTACCCCCCTTATCTGGTAAAAATATTTGCCACCATAATAAATGAAATTATTTTTCAAAACCATGTCCATCAGATTTAAAATAACCTGCAAGTCATCACTAGAAATTCTAGTTTTATCCACCAAAGTGGCTTCAAGCCAAGCTAGCCCCTCTTCTTGAGGAATAACGGTGAATAGATCTTTAATATCCACTGTTACAAAAATGATGTCATAAATCATGTTCATATCTATACCCTGGAAGAATTCCCACGAATCCTTCAGGATAGTTTTCTCTGTATTCCAAAGTTTTTTCAATTTTACATCCAAGAATTTTGCTAATGGCATAGTTTCTGAGCCCTCAGCCGACACTATGGGTCTAAGAGGGGGATTTAACTGTTTTTATGGACCTTGGGAATACCAAACATAGTAGGTATCCTAGGTTGAGAAACATGTAAAAATCTGAAGGTGTCTATATTAATTAGTCCTTCCAACAACATATCGTTTAGGGCTACCTCTATTTTCTTATATGCCACATGGATCTCGTTCATAGAAACCCTAATGTAGGTAAAGTGGTCTCCCAAAATTTGGGAAACCTGTCTTGAATATAGGGAGCTATATTGGCAGGTATTTCTGGATGCAGGAAGACACCCTGGTCTGAATGAAAGTATTTCACTTGCACCATTATTAAAACTAAGAGCAGCCAAATTATAAAGTTTTTTCCTGTAGTCAGCCACTAGAGGGTAGCATTGCTCATGTTTTTGCATATTTATTCTTTTAACTGTGTTAAAAGGTGAATTTTTTACAATATATGTATATATATTTTTTTTACATACATTTATCATACATTATACATATACATATTTATTAATTTGATATTTAATGTTAAACAGTTTTTTTAAATCTGTTTTTTTATATTATGTTTTTAAGTTGTATTTGTCCTTGCATATTTATTCCATTAATTGATGCAAAGGTTTTATTGGTTAATTAGTTCATTATTTAATGTGAGGAGTTATATAAGCATGTGTATTTTTGTGGCTTGTGTTATTTGATGAAGTCTGAGGACGAAAACGCATTGTGTGTTGTCAGAGATAATAAAAGTTTGTGGAATACTACTTCGTGGTTGGTGACTGCTTTTTCCAAACTCCTGAATCAATTTGTAAAACTTACATACATCTGCTCCTCTGAAGATGATTTTCTGACTGGCAAAACAATAAAACATAAATCAGTACATGGAGGACCGAGCTTGGTTATGCAGAAGAGGTTATACAAGAAGCTGAAGCATATTTCCATGTAAAGTTCTTTCAATACCAGAATAGTTGAAAACAAAACAAAAATGATATCACTCAATAGGAAGGATCTGAGATTCATATTAATTTACTGTAGTCAATTATTAAATTAGGCATGTCATAAAAATACTGTCCTATTCTTAAGAGTAGTAAATTTCTAAGTCCATTCCAGCAGATGAATGTAGCCTGATGAATTTCTGGAAGTAAAGGAAAGAAAGCACTAAATTGACTCCTGTTTTTTCTTTTTCCGTACTATAGCTTTGATCGGTGGTGCTTTTATTTTTCAGTTTTAAGTTTTAAAGTGCCTTTGGTGTAATCCTCCTGATACTTTCCCAGTTAGAGTCAGTAATAGTTATGACAATTTTTATATATCCAAGAACATTCATAGAGCAAGGTAATTTACTATGAAAACTCCACTCAGACATTTGCAATGATTCATCTCACACATTGTACTGCCCAACGGGTTGTTTATGCAGCTCAGTGTACTTGTTTTTTTATGTGGAGCAAACATTACACACCTTTAAATCCCACATTAGAGAATATCTGAGTAAAATTCATTGTAAAAGACATCAAGGTGGCAGTAGCTCTCTCTCTCTCTCTCTCTATATATATATATATATATATATAGCTATAATAATATAGTTGATTTTGTATAGTTTGTATAATTTGTTCTATTATTAGAATCATGCCTATCATCCTCTTAGAACAAGAAATCTGTATAAAGCCATAAATAATTGGAGGCTAAAGCCAAAAAAAAAAAAAACAGGGACAGTTTTTACAAACTTAGAAAGTTGATAGAATAACAGCTTTTATATTAGCATGAAGTTTCTGAAGGGTGTGAAGTCTGAAACTCAAATGTTTCTCATTATTTTCTGACTACAGTTGGCAATAAGTTACCAGAAAGCTGACATTTCATGAAGAACAGACCAAAAATATAAGGCAAAAATCTGTACATTTTGCAAAGATCTGGACAGTTGAAAGTTATGGTTAGAATAAGTGGAAGAATATGTTGGCTTTATGTTTATTTTTGTGACTGAGATTCCAAATGTATTAGATACTTTTTAAATATAAAATGTGAATTTACCCTACTACTGGTTATAATTTTTGTTAGGTAATTCCATATTTATATATTTTGAAATGTTTTTCGTATCTTTGCAAGCAGATGTGGAATTATTCCGTATGTCCGGTTTTATTATATTAATGAAGCTGTAGTTGCAGTGAAATAGACCTTTTGCTAATTACACACGGACTAATTAAAGAAGCCTGTTTCTGATATCAGTTTTTGTATTTGTTTGTCTTATGAGTACATGTGCACAGAAATTAGAGTTGAATTGGTTCTTGCACTTTTTAGTGGACTTAAAGACAAATATTTAAGAATTTGTGTTAATTGAGCATATATAAACAATAAGGAAAATCTGAGTTTATGTATGAAAGTGTAATATTTATGAAAATATGGTTTTACTGGGTAACTTAACCCTACCCCTTAAAATACAAGGAAGAAGTAAGTATAACTCTAAGCTGTCCAAATTGTCACAGAATGTGTAGATTTTTGCCTCACATTTTTGGACTGCTCCTTATAAAATTTGTAGTTTTCTGGCAAACTATTCAGGATTGAAGCCAATAAATTATACACATTTGAGTTTCAGACTTCATATGCTTCAGTAAAAGCAAGTAATGCAAAACCTGCCATTCTAGCAACTTTCTACGTTTATAAGAGCAATAGTTAAACTTTGTCCCTGGTTTGAGGCCTTTGTTCCCCCCATTTATTTTGGCATTTTCCAGATTTCTTGTGCTTAGGGCTTGGGAGGTATGGAAGTAAGAGTATGTATGAAAAATTAGGACATAAGGAAAGGAATGGACACTATAAGGATAAGACTAGCCAGTTTAAAAGACGGGTTAAGGAACAGCACACCTTCAAAAAAGGGTTGTTATTTTAGGAATAAATGTTATAGCTAGAAATGTAGCAATAAAATAATGAAAGTATAAACTTAAGGGATTGAAAGCAATTGCTAGTATGTGGTATGCATATATGCCTTAGTGAAATCAGATTTAGTCAGATAGGAGACTAGTTGACCAGGGCATATTCTTGTCCTAAAGAAATTGGGGATGAGTTAATTGCATTATTTTTATAGTGATATGAGGATCAAAGTTAAAACTCACAGTAAAGGACGTATTATAAAATAAGTAAGGATAGAGTGGATTAGACTTGGTAAATTCTAATGTCCTACTTCACTGAACCCGCAATATATATATACACACACACACACACACACACACACACACACACACACACACACATATATATATATATATATATATATATATATATATATATATGTGTGTGTGTGTCATTTTATAAAAGTCGACAGACCTTAGTGCCAGCGTTCAAAGCAGTTGACATGCTACTATGCATGCACCCAGCAGCAGACATGGTGCATGCAAAAGTAAAACTTAAAAACAAAATAATATCCCTTTTTGCAGAGGGCAAGCCCATCAGCACCACTCAACTCCCCTGCTAATTATTTATACCAGCTGAGTTCACAAAATATTGAGGAAGAGGCACATTCTCCAAACCTAAGAATTATGTGATGTTGCACAGCTTTTGACCATCTGTTTTGTCAGCCAAATTTAGTTGACTAAATAGATGTCAACCAAAACTAGTGATGACCACATTTGGTATTGCCACTACCTGCTGCACCACTGTGCTACTCTATATCCATCTTTCTCTCTCCTCTATATATACATATATATCTACACACATATATACATATATATATATATATATATATATATATATATATATTTATATCTACATATATATATATATATATATATATATATATCTATATATATATATATATATATATATATATATATATATATATATATATATATATATATATATATATATATACACACACACACACACACACACATATATATATATGTATATATATATATATATATATATATATATATATATATATATATATATATATATATATATATATATATATATATATATACACACACACACACACACACACACACACACACACACACACACACACACACACAGATATAGATATTATTATAAGACAAAATGCAGTATACAGAGAAAATGCATTCAAATAACACAAAACTATTGCACTGGCAAACAGTAATGAACTATGACTATGAAGAAAAATCAAACCAACTTATTAAATCAAAACTAAAATCAAATGATCAATGAGCCAGTGCACTCTTTTATAGGTTAATTTTGCATTAAAAATGGATGACCTCTCATTATTTATTTTTATTTATTTATTTGCAGTTTGATTACCAGGGAAGTCCACTGGGCCAAACTGACCCATTTTCAGTGGAGGCCCAGGAAGAAAAGCTCCAAGATGCATTATACAATTTAGATACAACTGATAGTTAATATTAAAGATAATATTATGTAGAATAGTTACTCATAAATGCATTCAATATCATGCATAGTTAACAAATTCATTAAGATTGAAGGTAGGGATCATACAGTTTTATCTGAGGAAAACAGTTGAAGGTAGGGATCATACAGTTTTATCTGAGGAAAACAGATATGAGTTGAGTGTGGAAACAGTTTACATACAAACATTTTAAGAAAATGTAAATACGCTTTACATACACACATCAAGAGTAGAATGCTATTTACAATATGTACACTGTTGGGCTGTGTGAGGGTAACTGTAGGAGTTGTTGAGAGCTTAGAGAGAAGCTATAGAAATTGTTGAGAACTTAGATAGGATCATAGGAAGATAACTATGAGAGTTGTAGAGCTTGGGAGCCATAGAGAGAACCCCCTTTGATTAGCTTGGGTGAAGGCAGGTACATTTCCATGTAGTGGACAGGTGTTTGAATAGTTGGGTTTTGACATTTTCTGAGTTTGGTATGGTTCTTAGTGTGCAGGGAAGGGAATTACATTTTTTGCCTAGTGAGAAAGACAGGAGAAGTTGGCCAGCAGGACGTTTAGGTTTATGGATAGTAATTAAGTTCTGATTTTCAGATCTGAGAGCTCTGTTGGGTGTATAAGGGGGAAGGATGGTAGTTAGAGGGGGACATCTTGTTGGGTGAAATATGAGTCTATATGTAGTAGTGAGTTGGAGATAGTCTAGGTAGTTTGGGAGTTCAAGCCAATTCAGGGATTGTAGGGTTAGGCAGTGATGGGTGGTATTTTTAGATTTAGAGGCAAATTTAGAGATTTTGTTGTTGTAGCAGTTTTCTAGTTTAGAGGTGATAGAGGAGGACAGGTTGGTTAGGAGAGCAGCTCCGTATAATAAGGAAGGAAGAAGATAAGTCGAGGCCAGGGTTTGCCTGGTAGAGTTGGAGAGAAAGTGATTATTCCTATACAGCATACCTAGCTTTTGGTGGGTTTTCTTAATATTTTGTTGAATATGAATATCAAACTTGAGGTGTTCATCTACAGTAATGCCAAGTAGTTTGGCAGAGGGGACCACTTCTACAGGTAAGTTGGTTTGACTATAGACTTTGAAGTTGTTTTTATCGTAGGAGAGGGTCTTTGTGGGAGGGAATAATAGAATATTTGATTTATTTGCATTGAGAGAGAGGTAGTTTTGGCACATCCAGTTTTCAGTTGTTGAGAAGGCAGTTTGGGTTTTGGTTAGCAATTCAGAGAGGTTTGAGGCAGAGCAGACTAAGGATGAATCGTCTATGTACTGAATGATTTTAGCATCAGGAATAGCAGTGTGAAAGTTATTGATAAAGATGTTAAAAAGCATTGGCCCAAGGATGGATCCCTGTGGTATGCCAGTTGGGGTAGGTAGGAAGAAAGAGATGGAGTTCTTCCATTTGACTGCCTGTGATCTGTATGATAGATAGCTGGAGAACCAGGATAAAGCATTATGTGAGAGATTAAGGTTTGAAAGATGGCAGAGAAGGTGCTTGTGGGAAACAGTATCAAAGGCTTTAGACAGATCGAGTAAAACAGTAGAAACTAAGTGTCCTGAATCTTGGGCTTGATTGACAGTTTCTAGGAAAGAGAGTAGAGCAGTTATTGTGCTATGGCCTGGATGGAAGCCATGCTGGGTAGGAGTGAGAAGATTGTTTTGGGTCAGGAAAGGCATAAGTTGGAGGTGGATGCATTTTTTCTAGGATTTTGGAGATTGGTGAGAGCAAAGCAATGGGGTGAAAGTTTGAGATGCTGATATTTTTGCCTCCTTTATGAAGAGGAAGAATATAAGTTGAGCGCCAGAGTTTGGGGACGTATGATTTTTTTATGGATCGGTTAACAATTATGCTGATTGGGAGAGCAATGCCATTCAGCAGCACAATTTAGGAAGGAAGAGGGAATATAGTCGGGAGCATTAGAGCAAGGTTTAAGTTTGGACAAAAGTTTTTTTATAAAGTTAGTGGAGATGGGTTTGAGTTCAAACAAATGAGGTGAGTTAGAAGGGGGAGAGTGTAGAGCAGTTGGGTTATTATTGGGAAATGTCTTGGTGAGGGTAGTAATAGTTTCTATGAAAAATTAGTTAAATTCAGAGCCTAGTTCAAGGTCAGATTTACGTGGGTCAGGACAGGGATTATTCTTGGTGCCTGGATTGAGGAATGAGTTTATTGAGTTCCAGAATTTTTGGGGGGGTTTATTGTTATTGGACTGAAGTTTGATACAGTAGGATTTTTTGTCTTTGGTGACTAGTCATTGTGCACGGTTGCAGAGTTGTTTATATTCCAGCAAGGTATTGGCCAGTTTATAGTTTTGGTAAAGCTTCCATAGTTTGTCTCTGTGGTGCATAATCTGTTTTGTCTCTTTCGATAGCCAAAGAGCAGTTTTAGTTTTTATCCTTTTGTTTCTTAGTGGGGCTAGTGAGTTTAAAGTATCAAGGAAGACAGAGTTGAAGTATTCTATAGCCTTGTCAAGAGGAAGGATGTTTAGAATTTGCCAGTTCGTTTGTTTGAAAGTATTTGAGAAAGTAGTTGGGTTGAAGCTACTAAGGTTATGAGTTTGAATGTATTGATGCTGGTGTGGGGAGGAACTAGTTGAGCAATGCATAAAGGCTGGGAGGTGGTCGCTAAAGGTATTAGGAATTATGCCAGAATTGGTTATTTTACTTGGATCTGAGACTAGGATCCAATCTATAGTGGATCCGGGAGGGTTTATTTTGTTAGGTAGAGTGATGGAGAGGATTATTTGAGTGAAGTTATAGAGGTTAATGGATAGGAAGGGAGAGGGGCAATTGATTTTATTCCAGTCAATATTCACATCACCAAGGATATAAGTTTCATAGTTAATTACAGTAGAGGCCCATAGGAGAATATTTTCAAGTGTAGAGATATTGTTACTAGATGAGATATATAGGGCAATGATGCAGATATGTTTATGTTTATTTAGTTTTAGAATTCCAGCAGTTAGTTCAGTGTTCTGGAATTGAGGAACTGGAATTTGGAAGGGAATTAAGGTAAGAAGGTTGGAATAGACTAGGGCAGCACCTCCACCTTTTTTATTTAGTCGGTCATTTCTGAGACAATGAAATCCTGGGGGCAGAATCTCAGAATTGGAGATAAAGGGCTTAAGCCAGGTTTCGAAGATGGCTAAGATATCTGATTGGTTATGGCTTAACCGAGCTTGAAATTGGTGCACATTAAAGGTGCAAAAAACCCACAATGCCTGTCTAGATCTTCTTCTTCTTCTTCTTTCGGCTTTTCCCGGTTAGGGGTCACCACAGCGGATCACCTGTCTGCTCATGACTGGCAGTGGAGTTTTATGGTGTCGAGTTGCCAGCCCGGCACCCAACCTTCCACAGAAGGCACACACACGCACATACTCACACCTAGGGCCAATTTAGAGTGTCCAATCCACCTACAGCATGTCTTTGGGATGTGGGAGGAAACCAGAGCACCCAGAGGAAACCCATGCAACCACAGGGAGGACATGCAGACTCCACACAGAAGGCACCCCAGCCGAGGATAGAACTGGAGAACCTCTTGCTGTGAGGCCGCAACGCTAACCGCTGCACCAGCATGGCTGCCACAATGCTTGATTATATCTGATACACAAAAAGCCAATGCACTGTTTTTAAGTTGATTATACATATACTCAGAAAGTATCACATTAAAGCAGTTTCAGAATTAGAATGCTTATAAATACAATTCATAAAATAGAAAAAGTGTATTGTTCTGGCAGAATATAACTAGATCCAATATAATATAAACTAATACAGCCAAATATCCCCATAAACATGACTTATGAATATAATAAGTCTGTATTTATGAAATGCACTTATCATCCTTATACATTAAACAGCACTCATATTTGCAGAAGTTCGGTGAGCTAACACACAGCCTTCTTGGTGAAAAATAATATGAGATGAGCAAAAAACTGCATAGTTTTTAGTTTGATTATGCATAAACACGTGAGGTATAACATTGAAGTAGTTCAAAAGCAAAATGCTTATTAAACAAACACAGAGCCTTCACAATAAAATATAAGAGGTGATAAAAAAGCCAGCATATTGTTTTAAGCTTATGTATGCTTGCAGACAGCATCACATTTAAGCAGTTGAAAAAACAAAATACTTATGAATCCAAATTTGCCCATACACGTGAATGCTGCAGCTAAATAAAAGAATGCATTTTTTCATCCCTGTGCATCAGATATCAATCATGTGGGCAAAAGGTTAGTGAGCAGACACACCACTTTCTCAGTGAAAAACAATATCTGATAAGCAAAAAGCCTGTACAAAATTTTTAAGTTTGACCATGCATGCACCTAAAAGGCATCACATTAAAGACTGCAAAAGTAAAATGCCTATTCAACAAGCATATAGTCTTCTCAAAGAGCAATATGCCATCTGATAAGCAAAAAGCCTACATACACTTATATATGCAGTTCATGGCTGCAGAAATTCAAAATGAAAGAACGTATTGAGCAAACACAAAAAACAAAAATCACAAAATATAGCCAAAACAAATATTAACTACCTCATGCAAATACATTACATTTGTTCATTCAATCCAGGTCTGAATTAGCACTCCTGTTTTGACTATTCATATTCTTTCTTTACTGTTAATAAAGGAATATATGCTATACTCATATAAGAATTTTATTCCTCAGTATCAATGTCCACTAACATGAATTTTGTCTCTGAATGAATTAATGAATACTTACAGAGGGCACTTCTCAATTTGTTTTACATCGAATATCAGTGATGTGGGTGGAAATAGATTCCTTAAAGGTTCTACTGATCTATTCAACATAAAATGCTCTACAGTGGCACTCACTCAAATAAACAACAAACCTGTTATTGCACATGATCAGAAGCCTACAACTGAAGAGCATTTTAGACGTTATCTTAGTAAAAAATCTGTTCTGAGAATATATTTATACCTATGACAACTACCACATTCCCTTTTACCTTTAAGGGTGCAGATATTCTGATTTACTTGTCTAGGGTCACATGCACTCTTAGACCAAAAAAAAAAAAAAAATCAGAGAACATTCAGAACCAAGACTAATAACTAAAAAATACTGAGCATTAAGAATACAGGGTCATAAACCACAAGGCTGCATAAGGAAAATCCACACTTCTTTAATAACAATAAATAAAAACAGTAAAAAACATTAAGTGATTTTTGTCCCCAAAGAACATGGGACTTCAGCAGAATAACCAGTAAAGAGTAAACTCATCCTTATATAAGGAAAATTGATCATGTGATTAAATGAATTAAATAATGTTAATCAAATCCCAACTTAATTTAAAGCAACAGCCTACAAATCCATAAAAGACTCAGATAATCAAAATATAAAAAATGTAAATTCACCTCCCTAGAAATTCTTGTTGTAAATCAATAATATATTATTATGACTGTAATTTAGGTCATTTGTATTTGAGCACATGTTGTAGTGAAGGAGGGTCTGTGGCATTTAGCTTCAACTGCCATACCATTTCTTTGTGGTCCAACTTCATTGCCCAAATATCCACCATGAGCATTAATGTCCACTTGTTCCAAAATTGCAAACCCAAAAGTGCTACATAAATCATTTGATATTAAGCGTTTAAATAAAGCATTGTTAATATTTATCTTCTTAATGTCGTATAAGTGTTCATAAATTCTTTTGCACAGACACCTTTCAGTTTTACCTATATAAAAGCAAGAACAACCTAGACATTTACCAATATACACCACCACTTTGCTTCCACAATTACCTCTGTACAAATGTACTTTTGTTCGTTTTTTTGGCTTTTTCCCTGTTAGATTTCAAATTATTATCTAATTCAAGAAACTTAACTTCTATAATGTACCTCCATTGAATAAAATGCACACAATGAGTTTTGCCAGTCTTAGTGCAATCAGAGGTTTTAATGTGGGGAGTTCAAATTTTTTTTTTTTACTTAAAATGTGCCTCTATCCTAATCATTTAAAAATTATAGGGTTAGCTCTGAACACAGACCAGTGCTTAACAATAATATTTCTTATTTCTCTTCTATTAGTGTTAAACTCAACCACCAATGCACATTCAAAACTGCTTATGGGAGTGGTCTTAACAATAATTGTGTCTGTAGTAGTTGCAAAGCCAACACCTAAAAGGGGTCTATATTTTCTACCCCATCCATTTTTCACCTCATTGGAAATGTCCCTTACAAATTTTTCAGGGTAACCTCTTTCTGTAAACATATTAAAAGCCTTTTGTAATTCATCTTGCTTACCACTACTGATTGTGGGCATTGTCTATACCTCTCTCTCTCTCTATATATGTATATATATATATATATATATATATATATATATATATATATATATATATATAAATATAGATGGGAGCCCTTCATTTGTTCGAACTTTCAAATGTTTGAAACTCATATGGCCAATACCATATAAGCGAACGTTTGAAAGGCCAACAAATGATAGAGGAGATCCCGCTACATTGCGGGACTGGGAGATTCCCCTTTCCTGCTCTGTAGTGTGATCTTAGAGTGAGACTATTTAAGTAGCAGGGGTGTGAGGGGTGCAGGGGGGCTTGCCCCCCTGCATAACACAGTTTTACTGTGTTTACATGTAGGTAAATGGTGCTATTTCAGGATGTTGGTATTTCAGAATGTCGATCATATGGTGTCATATGAAAGTTGGCATTCTGAACGGTCGACATTCTGAAGTAGACCCATGTGTATATATGTGTATCTATCTATATATATATATATATATATATATATATATATATATATATATAGATGATAGAAATTCCAAAAAGCCGATTCCTATATGGCTAAGACCATATGATCGATTTTGGAATTTCGAACATCGTTAAAAAAACAAAAATTTACCTACGCCCCCCCACATCCCCTGCAATTTAAATATACCAACTTCAAGATTGCGCTACTATACGGAGATGCCCGTCCTGCATGAGCAAAATTCCAAAAATTGATACATATATAGCTATAGATATCTATATCTATGCAGTATATATATATATATATATATATATATATATATATATATATATATATAGTATAAAGTAGCATAGCTAGGGTAAGGCAAAAAGGGCAACTGCCTTGGATGCAAAGTGTTGGGGTTGTGACTAGCCAATCTGATCTTTCTTTAATGCAATAACATATTTTAAAAGATATATATATATATATATATATATATATATATATATATATATATATGTGTGTGTGTGTGTGTGTGTGTGTGTTTGGGAAGGCAGGTTTCTATTATGATTCTTTTTAAAGCGTTGTATGAAGAAGAAGCAAATTATGACAGCAAATAAATGTTGGAGGATGCCTCTAAAGATGTTGTTGTTGTTGTATCTTTCGGCTTTTCCCGGTTAGGGGTCACCACAGCGGAACTCCGGTCCGCTAATGATTGGCAGATTTTTACGTACCGAGTTGCCAGCCCTGACTCGCAACCTTCAACGAAGGTACCCCCATTCACATGTGTCTCCACACAGAAGACGCTTAACTGAGAATCGAACAGGACAGCATCTTACTGTGAGGCGACAACGCTACCGCAGCACCACCTATGCCTCTAAGGATAAAAGAGGAAATTCAAAACTGAATAGTCAAAATTAATTTTTGGAGGACAAAGCAATTTGTGTAGCAATTTATGACCTGAGGAAAACAATGACTAAAGTGAAAGACACTGTATAACAAAATGGGGAATAGTAGACAACAGAGAGAGCTTTGGGGGTCCTAGACAGTGGAAGTGCCCTGACAGTTTAGGGATCCTAGTGAGTATTGAAAGTTTATCCAGAGTGAAAATTTCCACATATTACAAAAGCAAACAAAAGCAGTGCTGTACAAAGTCAGCAGAATATTACTGCTATAATCCAAGAAAATGACATAAAATGACTATACCAATATGGAAAAGATGAGTATCCTAATAAAAAGTGTATCTTGATGCAAGTAATTATGAAACTTTTATCTCTCCCACCAAACAGTTTGCTTGTCTTCTATTATCATACAAGGGAAAGACATTTTGATGTTGGCTTTCATTATAGATCAAAGCTGGAAAATATTTTGATAATTTTAACACATTATAAGACAATTAAACTGTGAAGTTTTTTGCTATGTATCCTATGATACATCCATGTTGAATCACCCCTCTCTGAAAAAAAACGACAGTTTGAGTTTTAGAAATGAGGGAATAGACCTAAATAATACAAAAAATACTGTAGCAAGTAATAGAGGACAAGTGAGGAATAAACTAGGTACACAAATGAGGACTGAAGAGTTTTAGTTAAACTGAAATACATGATCATGTGATTCTCCACGCATTGGGCTTCGGACAATTGCATGCTTGAAGTGGCGGATACCATTGTTTTTTTTTTTTGGCAAAGAAAAAAATTACATTTCTAGCATGGAGAGTAGGGTCATTTAAGTAATAGTTTTAATAAAGTTAAATATTGCATTATAGATAAGTACAAAATACAGAGAAAGACTGTAGAAATGAAGCATTGCATAACTTTTGTTTGGAAAGCTCTAACTCTTATCTGTATTTACTGAAAAGTCAGATTTAACAAAGCCTAAATCTTCTATGCAATAGCAAAACAAAAGGTGTTGGAGCCAGATGAAACAGTAAAAGATGGTGAAATCGAAGCAGGAGAGAAAGAAGAAAACGGAAGAGTACCTAAAAAATGATGTACACCAAAACTAGTTTGAAAAGAGGTGAAAAATATTTTGTGCTTTCTGAAAAGAAATGAAAAATTAAAAAAACATAAAATGCAGAGGTAGTTCAAATTCACACTGTGAAATCTGATTTTAATATTGCAAAAATTTCATCCATATAAGTGTAGATAAGAATCAGTGTTTATCCCAGCAAACAATGAACGTAAGGCAGAAAGGGCATTGCAAACTCTGCATGGAAGGAATTTCAGTTAAGTATTAGTCCAAAGAATTAAGAGCTATAAGGAAGCAATGTTAACTGTTCAGTCACAACAGCACCAGTGTTACAATATCATATTACATGATGTGGATGAAATCGAAGAAGAAGGCGATGTGAAAAGGAGTGAAAATGGAGAGGTTTCTTGGAGAAGTAAAATTAGAAACAAAGTTGAGAGGATGAAACTCTTTTATAAATGCTGTGACATGCTATGTTAAATATGTATATTTTTAGAGAACTTTATAAGCAAAAAATAATACTAGATAATATTAATGGTGAAAATGTTTTTTGTCATATTTATTTTTATGAGATTTTTCAGTGTGAAGCCAAAACAAAAACAGCAAACCGAAACACAAGCAACTGGTCCACCGGGTAACCTAAATATACAAGCAAAGCTTGTACTGCATAACCTAGAATAAAATAACCAGATCAAATAATTTGTAGCTTATTCAAAACAAAACAAAATGCAAAATAAAACAAGTTCCTCAAACACAATAACTGGCTACAGCATACAAGTTGGGTCCAGGTTAGGGTAGGTCTATGACAATTTAATGCAACCTCACCATGATGCATGCCAGTTCATCAACATGTTCTTAAACTTGGGAGTATGTATGATTTAAATACTAAGTTATATAGGAAAAAAGTTATGCTAAGGGAATCTCTCACAGGTCTTTTGCACATTCATACACTAAGTTGTTATATATGTTTACTCTTATTGAAGAACTTGGCTATCTCTAAAGTCCCAAGGTGAATACTTGAGCATGGTCCAAGAAATGTAATACTACAATTCATTTCATTAATTTGCATTGCAAGGAAATGCCCATTAAAGAAAACGCATGTATAATTTCAACTGTGTGTCGTAATGCACCATGATGTACAAATAATAAGCTCAAACTCACTACAGAAACATTTAAATTATTCTGGATTCACCTTGGTCAAATAGATAAAACCAACGCAGGCCAACTGAATACAAAAGTGTTATTAGTACAAATAATTTGACTAACTAAGTTAACTATGAACATAATTCTAAAATTGTCTGTAATCAGTGGCTTTCCATAGAAGGCAACAAACTGAAACAAGATGTCTACACTGTTCCCTTGAATAAACTTGAATCATGAAGCTAACTGAAGTTCAGTAAAACTGTTAAATGTGATATGAGGATATTGAAAGTAAAATCAAACAAGAGGAAGAGACTTAAATAGTCAGCTTATATATGGTGGTGGAAATGTTGTGCTTCCCTGTTGAGACCATAAAGGGGGGAGTAACAAAACTGGATATTAAAATATGTGGAAAAATACAAGCATGCAGGCCTAAAATATAAATACATAAATTTATATAAAAAATATAAACAACGATGCCAACTAAGGGAATGAAAAACAACTAGTATAGACAACTGCTAGTATACAGCAAAAAAGTTAGACAGAAATAACTCCATTAATGCATACAATAGGAACTAAAATAAGGTAGCCAGCTATCCAGCTGAAGCCATGACTTTCACTCACAGGATACAAACATGTAAGCAACAAACTTTTATGGAAATGGAAACTTAACCAAAAATATATCGACTTTAATGTGCTCTAAATATCTTTACTTCACCTAAGACACTGCGTAATGTGCTCTAAACATCTTTGCTTCACCTAAGATACTGTTGATAAATTCAGACTTTCATCATAAGCCTGTACAGTATGTGGCAAGTACTAACAAGCTGCAATCTTCTACTGGAAATGTAATATCTACAGTACATTACTGCAAGATGAGCTAATGTTAAATATGCAAACTGCAGTCTGAGTGACCTGAAGCACAGCTGCGTGAAATAGCAGACGCATGTAAAAGGAGAGGACAAAAAAAAAAAACACAGAAAGAAAAATGTATCAGTATTCCAAAGGGACTATGTTTATAGAAGTAGGCTTTCATCATTGTCTTGAGAAAACCAATAAAAAGCTGTAATTTTATACCAAGAAGTAAATATTCAGGGTCCAGAGCAACAATGCGAGCCAAGGTCGAACATGACTAATATCATGTACATAGAGATGGAATGATTTGAGAACACAGTAAAGTAGCCTGTCTGAGGCTGTAATTTTAATCTAAAGTATGCCAAAAAATCAGACATGAAAACATAATAGTAATGAAAACTTAACAAAAGCATAAAGAGTAGACAATAATCTGGTTTGAAATTAATTGTTATGACAGTGTCCAACTTGCTTATAAGTGCAGATTTTAGCATGCTCTTGTGTATTAGGAGAAAGTCCTGAGAAGCTGTAATTTTATACCAGAGAATTGTAATATGTAAAGGTCAAAGCAGAAAATAATCTGATATTTCAAAATGCTAACTTTAGTTATAATGATCTGAAGTAAATGTGCATAAGAGAGGGATGAGGCAGTATGCATACACGTAGAGCAGTTGAAAGTTTCTTTTATCAAAGGGTCAATCAGGTTGTTTTACTGCATGCTTGACTGAATCTACAAACAGGAGATTTTTGTTGGTGATTTGAGTGTTTGCAGTGTTGTAGTCTGGCATTTCTTAACAGGTGCCATATAACAAACCACCACTTCAAAGAGTAGCTAAGACTGTAGTAATTTAGCCAGGAAAAAATCATGTATTGTAAATCATAATGAGTATAACATGTAGAAAATAAAAGTAGTATGTGTAGATTTGGGCTTTTTACAAAAAAAGGGAATGTAAAACTAAAACAGGTTAGATAACTGAAAGTGCAATGCAGAGCAAGTGCTCATACATCAAACCAGAGAAATTTTAACTAAAAAAACACATAGCAAAAAATGAAAGTACAATAGAGCATACAAAAGGACCCTTATGGAGCAGTGCCACAAAATAATCTTACTTCCAAGCTCAGCCTCTAAAATTAAAAATGAGATTCTAGTTGAAAACCTTTTAAAATTGTAGTACACTCAAAAATATACTATTAAATCATATTTAAATTGTAGGTCAGAGCTAAGGAAAAGCTGCAATGAAGTGAAAATATGATTTCTAAGTTTTCTAATTGTTTTGAGCAAAAGTTCAAGAGAAGCATGTGTTGTACTACCTCAGAATGCTCATTACCCTGTATGCATGCACCAGCCACAGAAACCTGCCTGTGAGCTAAACTGTTCGAAAGCAGTCTGGATAACAATTAATGTTTAAAATGCAACAAGTGGAACAAGGGATAGATTGTCTTCTGGGAGGCAAAGAAAATGGTATATAATGCTGATTATCTGCTGTGATGACCAATAAAGACTAAGAAAAAATATCTGGCTCCTAAGGTTTGTTTTCTAGCTTTTACAGTTTTTTTACTTCCATTACGATTGTGAGAAGGACCAGCAGAAGAAGCCCTCTTTAACAACATACCTAGCTAAAACCTCATTTTATTATTCACCTGATGGAGCTCATCATACGTGGATCCGGCTTAAACAAATCTGGGTTATCAACTCCTTTGGAGTTTTGTATTAGTTGTTTAACTCTGTACCTATATGTGCTATGGAATTAGACTGCATTTCTTTCAGTCTTGTGCTAAGGTATAGTTAATTGTTAGTTCATTTTTTTCAGTTCTATTGTTAGCTTGCCTTCTAAGTGATTTTTTTTTTTTTTTGCTATATGTGCCTCATAGTTTTGATAAGGAGCTGGCATGTTTTGTTTTTTTCAAATTGTATGAAAAAAGTACATGAATTGTAGGAAGTGCTATGTTTGATATTTAATAGACATTAAAAGTGAAGTTTAAATAAACTTTTATTTTGGCTAGAAACAATAAAGATAAAAAAAAATAAACAACTAGAAAGGATTAAGCTTACGGAGCACTGATTATAAAATTCTAGCCATAGTGTATTAAGTAAGTTTGGGGGGTGGGGATACATACAAATGAAAAGTGAAATTAGGGGTAGAAACAGTCAAGAAAATTTATCTAAAGTCAAAGAAGTATTTTATTTTGTTGCACAAAATGAAGTAAATGGTTATATGGCTATGACAGATCAGGAAAAATGTGTTATTGCAAGAATTAAGCATAACTTACCAGAACATTTAAGGCAGTGTGTAAAAACAAGGCAGCCATGAAGAGGGTAGTGAATTGATTACTGATTAAGTCCTATTTTTTACATGTTTTATATAAATATATGGCTGTTTTTTTTTTTTGTTTGTTTGTTTTTTTGAGGGAGGGGGGTCAATGCAATCAAGGCACAACATAATTTACATAGTGGTGCCGAAATAACTAAAAGTTAAAGTTTTTTCCATATGTTATTACAGTACTAGTGCAGACTAAAGCTCATTTTGGCAGGTATGGGATGAAATATGTGAATTCTCATTTAAAAGGAAGACAGGAATATATAACCAAATTGTGAATGCTTTGTTTTAATACAAATGACACTGTGGGCTTTCTTTTTAAGACATTTGGGAAAGGTTAATATGTTAAATGTGCTTTGTAATGACTTTGGAAATACAGAAGTAAAACAGACTGACTATATTAGCTAAGGTACCAGTCTGAAATAAAAAAATGAAAGAGGTTAAGAATGGAATGGTATTAGGGTATTTTTGATTTTAGGTTATTTATACTACCATTACTTTTATATTTAGCTATATAATCATGCTTTCATTATGAGTTTAGGACTAAACTCTCAGTAATACATATTTTCTTTAATATGGGGTCAAGAATAAAACCTGTTAAGAGAGATGGTTGTAGGAAACGAAGAAGAGATCTTACATATAAAGAAAAAATAGAAGAAAAAGTTAAGGATGAAAGGCAGAGACAGATATTGTAAAATCTATTATGTTACAATGTTAGGACATAAAGAGAAAACATGGTGTTAATGAAAACACTAGCAACTTGGTAGAGGACATAGGTTCATAGGTTGGTACTAGGCTACTGGCCCTAGGGCCTATACAAGCCTAGCCTTAACAATTCCCTGGATATTTCTTCCCACAATATTTACTTCCCTAGACCCCTGTCTAGCAGGGCAACTGACGTGATCCCTGGGGTGAATTTTCTATCTCCCATCCAATTGTCAAGGTTCCTATTGTATGGCCAGTCTATTCCAGAGTATGGGGAGTCTCTGGGTCAGGAACCTTTCCCTCCAGCATGTTTTGTTCATTGTGATGACAAGGTGTAGATCCCTGGAGTGTGTGGCTCTGAGGGATTGGGACTTCTTTAAGTGGAGCATGTCCAACAGCTCAGGGTTTGACATAGCCTTGTATGTTAAGCAGAGATCGCCTCTGAGTAGACGATATGCCCCACAGTATAGCTGGAGTTTTTTTAGATGGTCAGCATAGGGCATCTGCTTTAGGCCTGTGGTTCTTTTAGTGAGGTACTTCTGCAGCCTTTCCTGCTGTTGCAGATGTCTTGTGAGGTACATACCAAATGGGGAGTTGTACTCTGTAATGGGTCTAATGAGGGATGAGTACAGTGGGACAATGACCTCCTTTTTTCTGGATGAAAAGCCCTTAGTGATGAGGTTTGCCACATAAAAGGATTTCCTGACTGTTGTGGCGATGTGTCCCTAAGTCTCTCATCACACTTTCTGAGTTTATTGTACTGCCACCTATGTAGTAATTCATGGGTACATGTTTTTTCCCAAAGGGGATAACTATACATTTCTTGACATTAAGCTTGAGCCCATGGCTCTGGCACCAAGCAACTGTTTCTGTACGGCCCTTTTGTAGAATATCCACATCATTTGGGGATTCAATAATGGCTCCCAGTTTGCAGTCATCTGCGAACTTTGTTAACCAGAGTCCCTTCATAGAAGAAGTTGAGAGAAAAAAAGAATAAATGATACTGTGAAGAAAGGAACAAGACTTTTGAAAACTGTAGAATAAAGTTTAACTAACTGTAATGATGAAATCAAGTAAATGAGTTTATATAATGGTAAGACTAAAGAAATGTGAAAAAATAAGATAAATGAAAAATATCATTATCGGATATATGTCTTACACTGGTAGACTAATAAAAATAAACAAAGGATGTTTTATTATGTGTATTTATGAGAAAAGAACTGCCTTTAGGGAGAACTACAAACATAAAGAAATGGAATGTTATACTTAAAGACATAGATGTAGTGGGAAGTGAAATGCCCAGAAACATTGTTGTGAAATGAAAGGAAGTTAAGAATTTTTGCTCTTTTTGGTGAAAGATTGTCAAAGGTACCAAAGGAGATATTTTACATTTAAAGAAAATGTATGGGTTAATATGTGTGTGTGTAAAATAAAGCAGGAATGTTTAAAATTATCTCTACAGTTATGAAACTTGCTTTATCATAGATTATGGTGAAACTTTATTCCTTCCCTAAAATCATAAGAGAAGATATTTTGCCAAGTTAAAATGAAAATACTGACATATAATTGTGGTGATGTGACATATGACAATTTTACACAACTAACATTTTGAACTAAACCCGACAGCTTTGGATTTTTCACTCTAATGTTTCTCCACCCCTTAAAAAAGGGAAAGAAGTGGTGCAAAAGGCAGATGAGGAATCTGAAATACATATGTTTCACTGTTAAAGACAGAAGGATAAACCCATAATGGAGTAGATTCTTAACTTCTTAAATGCATATAAGAAATATAGGCTTTGAGTAAAAGACATTTTTTTTATTTGTTTGTTTTGCACTAACTCTATCCCTAAAACCCAGCCAGTTGCTATCCCAGTTCTTTGTTACCTACTCTTTAAACTACACTTCCGTTCATAAACCTAAAATCCTTGATCATTCAATAAACCTAAGTCTCCAACCCCACTCC
Organism: Protopterus annectens; assembly: GCF_019279795.1. NCBI lineage: Eukaryota > Metazoa > Chordata > Ceratodontiformes > Protopteridae > Protopterus > Protopterus annectens. The sequence continues at coordinate 418,851,127 of NC_056741.1, forward strand.
CTAAACCTAGATTCAATGATTGCTCCATAACCCTAAACTCTCTTCCTCTCCCCTAAACTTAAACCCCCCTTCCTACTCACTAACCTTAAAACTTCTCTCCTGCTCCCTAACTGGAAACTCCCTTTCGACCCTCCGATGCTACAACTCCCTTCTTCCTCATTATCTCCAAAGTCCCCCACCTGCTCTCTACCCCTAAAATCCACATCCCATTCATTTCCTACAGCTGCTGCACTGCCCTCCCTCAGTCTTGAATATGTGTTCAATTAAGGAGTGTCAGCTGCTTGCCTGAACCTCCCTCAGACTTGAATATGTGTTCAATTAAGGAGTGTCAGCTGCTTGCCTGAACCTCCCTCAGACTTGAGTATGTGTTCAATTAAGGAGTGTCAGCTGCTTGCCTGAACCTCCCTCAGACTTGAGTATGTGTTCAATTAAGGAGTGTCAGCTGCTTGCCTGAACCTCCCTCAGACTTGAATATGTGTTCAATTAAGGAGTGTCAGCTGCTTGCCCGAACCTCCTCAGACTTGAATATGTGTTCAATTAAGGAGTGTCAGCTGCTTGCCTGAACCTCCCTCAGACTTGAATATGTGTTCAATTAAGGAGTGTCAGCTGCTTGCCTGAACCTCCCTCAGACTTGAATATGTGTTCAATTAAGGAGTGTCAGCTGCTTGCCTGAACCTCCCTCAGACTTGAGTATGTGTTCAGTTAAGGAGTGTCAGCTGCCTGCCTGAACCTCCCTCAGACTTGAATATGTGTTCAATTAAGGAGTGTCAGCTGCTTGCCTGAACCTCCCTCAGACTTGAGTATGTGTTCAATTAAGGAGTGTCAGCTGCTTGCCTGAACCTCCCTCAGACTTGAGTATGTGTTCAATTAAGGAGTGTCAGCTGCTTGCCTGAACCTCCCTCAGACTTGAGTATGTGTTCAATTAAGGAGTGTCAGCTGCTTGCCTGAACCTCCCTCAGACTTGAATATGTGTTCAATTAAGGAGTGTCAGCTGCTTGCCTGAACCTCCCTCAGACTTGAATATGTGTTCAATTAAGGAGTGTCAGCTGCTTGCCTGAACCTCCCTCACTCTTGAATATGTGTTCAATTAAGGAGTGTCAGCTGCTTGCCTGAACCTCCCTCAGACTTGAATATGTGTTCAATTAAGGAGTGTCAGCTGCTTGCCTGAACCTCCCTCAGACTTGAGTATGTGTTCAGTTAAGGAGTGTCAGCTGCCTGCCTGAACCTCCCTCAGACTTGAATATGTGTTCAATTAAGGAGTGTCAGCTGCTTGCCTGAACCTCCCTCAGACTTGAGTATGTGTTCAATTAAGGAGTGTCAGCTGCTTGCCTGAACCTCCCTCAGACTTGAATATGTGTTCAATTAAGGAGTGTCAGCTGCTTGCCTGAACCTCCCTCAGACTTGAATATGTGTTCAATTAAGGAGTGTCAGCTGCTTGCCTGAACCTCCCTCAGACTTGAGTATGTGTTCAGTTAAGGAGTGTCAGCTGCTTGCCTGAACCTCCCTCAGACTTGAATATGTGTTCAATTAAGGAGTGTCAGCTGCTTGCCTGAACCTCCCTCAGACTTGAATATGTGTTCAGTTAAGGAGTGTCAGCTGCTTGCCTGAACCTCCCTCAGACTTGAATATGTGTTCAATTAAGGAGTGTCAGCTGCTTGCCTGAACCTCCCTCAGACTTGAATATGTGTTCAATTAAGGAGTGTCAGCTGCTTGCCTGAACCTCATTCAGACTTGAATATGTGTTCAATTAAGGAGTGTCAGCTGCTTGCCTGAACCTCCCTCAGACTTGAGTATGTGTTCAATTAAGGAGTGTCAGCTGCTTGCCTGAACCTCCCTCAGACTTGAATATGTGTTCAATTAAGGAGTGTCAGCTGCTTGCCTGAACCTCCCTCAGACTTGAATATGTGTTCAATTAAGGAGTGTCAGCTGCTTGCCTGAACCTCCCTCAGACTTGAATATGTGTTCAATTAAGGAGTGTCAGCTGCTTGCCTGAACCTCCCTCAGACTTGAATATGTGTTCAGTTAAGGAGTGTCAGCTGCTTGCCTGAACCTCCCTCAGACTTGAATATGTGTTCAATTAAGGAGTGTCAGCTGCTTGCCTGAACCTCCCTCAGACTTGAATATGTGTTCAGTTAAGGAGTGTCAGCTGCTTGCCTGAACCTCCCTCAGACTTGAATATGTGTTCAGTTAAGGAGTGTCAGCTGCTTGCCTGAACCTCCCTCAGACTTGAATATGTGTTCAATTAAGGAGTGTCAGCTGCTGCACTGCCCTCCCTCAGACTTGAGTATGTGTTCAATTAAGGAGTGTCAGCTGCTTGCCTGAACCTCCCTCAGACTTGAGTATGTGTTCAATTAAGGAGTGTCAGCTGCTTGCCTGAACCTCCCTCAGACTTGAATATGTGTTCAATTAAGGAGTGTCAGCTGCTTGCCTGAACCTCCCTCAGACTTGAATATGTGTTCAATTAAGGAGTGTCAGCTGCTTGCCTGAACCTCCCTCAGACTTGAATATGTGTTCAATTAAGGAGTGTCAGCTGCTTGCCTGAACCTCCCTCAGACTTGAATATGTGTTCAATTAAGGAGTGTCAGCTGCTTGCCTGAACCTCCCTCAGACTTGAATATGTGTTCAATTAAGGAGTGTCAGCTGCTTGCCTGAACCTCCCTCAGACTTGAATATGTGTTCAATTAAGGAGTGTCAGCTGCTTGCCTGAACCTCCCTCAGACTTGAATATGTGTTCAATTAAGGAGTGTCAGCTGCTTGCCTGAACCTCCCTCAGACTTGAATATGTGTTCAATTAAGGAGTGTCAGCTGCTTGCCTGAACCTCCCTCAGACTTGAATATGTGTTCAATTAAGGAGTGTCAGCTGCTTGCCTGAACCTCCCTCAGACTTGAGTATGTGTTCAATTAAGGAGTGTCAGCTGCTTGCCTGAACCTCCCTCAGACTTGAATATGTGTTCAATTAAGGAGTGTCAGCTGCTTGCCTGAACCTCCCTCAGACTTGAATATGTGTTCAATTAAGGAGTGTCAGCTGCTTGCCTGAACCTCCCTCAGACTTGAATATGTGTTCAATTAAGGAGTGTCAGCTGCTTGCCTGAACCTCCCTCAGACTTGAATATGTGTTCAATTAAGGAGTGTCAGCTGCTTGCCTGAACCTCCCTCAGACTTGAATATGTGTTCAATTAAGGAGTGTCAGCTGCTTGCCTGAACCTCCCTCAGACTTGAATATGTGTTCAATTAAGGAGTGTCAGCTGCTTGCCTGAACCTCCCTCAGACTTGAATATGTGTTCAATTAAGGAGTGTCAGCTGCTTGCCTGAACCTCCCTCAGACTTGAGTATGTGTTCAATTAAGGAGTGTCAGCTGCTTGCCTGAACCTCCCTCAGACTTGAATATGTGTTCAATTAAGGAGTGTCAGCTGCTTGCCTGAACCTCCCTCAGACTTGAATATGTGTTCAATTAAGGAGTGTCAGCTGCTTGCCTGAACCTCCCTCAGACTTGAATATGTGTTCAATTAAGGAGTGTCAGCTGCTTGCCTGAACCTCCCTCAGACTTGAATATGTGTTCAATTAAGGAGTGTCAGCTGCTTGCCTGAACCTCCCTCAGACTTGAATATGTGTTCAATTAAGGAGTGTCAGCTGCTTGCCTGAACCTCCCTCAGACTTGAATATGTGTTCAATTAAGGAGTGTCAGCTGCTTGCCTGAACCTCCCTCAGACTTGAATATGTGTTCAATTAAGGAGTGTCAGCTGCTTGCCTGAACCTCCCTCAGACTTGAATATGTGTTCAATTAAGGAGTGTCAGCTGCTTGCCTGAACCTCCCTCAGACTTGAATATGTGTTCAATTAAGGAGTGTCAGCTGCTTGCCTGAACCTCCCTCAGACTTGAATATGTGTTCAATTAAGGAGTGTCAGCTGCTTGCCTGAACCTCCCTCAGACTTGAATATGTGTTCAATTAAGGAGTGTCAGCTGCTTGCCTGAACCTCCCTCAGACTTGAATATGTGTTCAATTAAGGAGTGTCAGCTGCTTGCCTGAACCTCCCTCAGACTTGAATATGTGTTCAATTAAGGAGTGTCAGCTGCTTGCCTGAACCTCCCTCAGACTTGAATATGTGTTCAATTAAGGAGTGTCAGCTGCTTGCCTGAACCTCCCTCAGACTTGAATATGTGTTCAATTAAGGAGTGTCAGCTGCTTGCCTGAACCTCCCTCAGACTTGAATATGTGTTCAATTAAGGAGTGTCAGCTGCTTGCCTGAACCTCCCTCAGACTTGAATATGTGTTCAATTAAGGAGTGTCAGCTGCTTGCCTGAACCTCCCTCAGACTTGAATATGTGTTCAATTAAGGAGTGTCAGCTGCTTGCCTGAACCTCCCTCAGACTTGAATATGTGTTCAATTAAGGAGTGTCAGCTGCTTGCCTGAACCTCCCTCAGACTTGAATATGTGTTCAATTAAGGAGTGTCAGCTGCTTGCCTGAACCTCCCTCAGACTTGAATATGTGTTCAATTAAGGAGTGTCAGCTGCTTGCCTGAACCTCCCTCAGACTTGAATATGTGTTCAATTAAGGAGTGTCAGCTGCTTGCCTGAACCTCCCTCAGACTTGAATATGTGTTCAATTAAGGAGTGTCAGCTGCTTGCCTGAACCTCCCTCAGACTTGAATATGTGTTCAATTAAGGAGTGTCAGCTGCTTGCCTGAACCTCCCTCAGACTTGAATATGTGTTCAATTAAGGAGTGTCAGCTGCTTGCCTGAACCTCCCTCAGACTTGAATATGTGTTCAATTAAGGAGTGTCAGCTGCTTGCCTGAACCTCCCTCAGACTTGAATATGTGTTCAATTAAGGAGTGTCAGCTGCTTGCCTGAACCTCCCTCAGACTTGAATATGTGTTCAATTAAGGAGTGTCAGCTGCTTGCCTGAACCTCCCTCAGACTTGAATATGTGTTCAATTAAGGAGTGTCAGCTGCTTGCCTGAACCTCCCTCAGACTTGAGTATGTGTTCAATTAAGGAGTGTCAGCTGCTTGCCTGAACCTCCCTCAGACTTGAATATGTGTTCAATTAAGGAGTGTCAGCTGCTTGCCTGAACCTCCCTCAGACTTGAATATGTGTTCAATTAAGGAGTGTCAGCTGCTTGCCTGAACCTCCCTCAGACTTGAATATGTGTTCAATTAAGGAGTGTCAGCTGCTTGCCTGAACCTCCCTCAGACTTGAATATGTGTTCAATTAAGGAGTGTCAGCTGCTTGCCTGAACCTCCCTCAGACTTGAATATGTGTTCAATTAAGGAGTGTCAGCTGCTTGCCTGAACCTCCCTCAGACTTGAGTATGTGTTCAATTAAGGAGTGTCAGCTGCTTGCCTGAACCTCCCTCAGACTTGAATATGTGTTCAATTAAGGAGTGTCAGCTGCTTGCCTGAACCTCCCTCAGACTTGAATATGTGTTCAATTAAGGAGTGTCAGCTGCTTGCCTGAACCTCCCTCAGACTTGAATATGTGTTCAATTAAGGAGTGTCAGCTGCTTGCCTGAACCTCCCTCAGACTTGAATATGTGTTCAATTAAGGAGTGTCAGCTGCTTGCCTGAACCTCCCTCAGACTTGAGTATGTGTTCAATTAAGGAGTGTCAGCTGCTTGCCTGAACCTCCCTCAGACTTGAGTATGTGTTCAATTAAGGAGTGTCAGCTGCTTGCCTGAACCTCCCTCAGACTTGAATATGTGTTCAATTAAGGAGTGTCAGCTGCTTGCCTGAACCTCCCTCAGACTTGAATATGTGTTCAATTAAGGAGTGTCAGCTGCTTGCCTGAACCTCCCTCAGACTTGAATATGTGTTCAATTAAGGAGTGTCAGCTGCTTGCCTGAACCTCCCTCAGACTTGAATATGTGTTCAATTAAGGAGTGTCAGCTGCTTGCCTGAACCTCCCTCAGACTTGAATATGTGTTCAATTAAGGAGTGTCAGCTGCTTGCCTGAACCTCCCTCAGACTTGAATATGTGTTCAATTAAGGAGTGTCAGCTGCTTGCCTGAACCTCCCTCAGACTTGAGTATGTGTTCAATTAAGGAGTGTCAGCTGCTTGCCTGAACCTCCCTCAGACTTGAGTATGTGTTCAATTAAGGAGTGTCAGCTGCTTGCCTGAACCTCCCTCAGACTTGAATATGTGTTCAATTAAGGAGTGTCAGCTGCTTGCCTGAACCTCCCTCAGACTTGAATATGTGTTCAGTTAAGGAGTGTCAGCTGCTTGCCTGAACCTCCCTCAGACTTGAATATGTGTTCAATTAAGGAGTGTCAGCTGCTTGCCTGAACCTCCCTCAGACTTGAATATGTGTTCAATTAAGGAGTGTCAGCTGCTTGCCTGAACCTCCCTCAGACTTGAATATGTGTTCAATTAAGGAGTGTCAGCTGCTTGCCTGAACCTCCCTCAGACTTGAATATGTGTTCAATTAAGGAGTGTCAGCTGCTTGCCTGAACCTCCCTCAGACTTGAGTATGTGTTCAATTAAGGAGTGTCAGCTGCTTGCCTGAACCTCCCTCAGACTTGAATATGTGTTCAATTAAGGAGTGTCAGCTGCTTGCCTGAACCTCCCTCAGACTTGAATATGTGTTCAATTAAGGAGTGTCAGCTGCTTGCCTGAACCTCCCTCAGACTTGAATATGTGTTCAATTAAGGAGTGTCAGCTGCTTGCCTGAACCTCCCTCAGACTTGAATATGTGTTCAATTAAGGAGTGTCAGCTGCTTGCCTGAACCTCCCTCAGACTTGAATATGTGTTCAATTAAGGAGTGTCAGCTGCTTGCCTGAACCTCCCTCAGACTTGAATATGTGTTCAATTAAGGAGTGTCAGCTGCTTGCCTGAACCTCCCTCAGACTTGAATATGTGTTCAATTAAGGAGTGTCAGCTGCTTGCCTGAACCTCCCTCAGACTTGAGTATGTGTTCAATTAAGGAGTGTCAGCTGCTTGCCTGAACCTCCCTCAGACTTGAATATGTGTTCAATTAAGGAGTGTCAGCTGCTTGCCTGAACCTCCCTCAGACTTGAATATGTGTTCAATTAAGGAGTGTCAGCTGCTTGCCTGAACCTCCCTCAGACTTGAATATGTGTTCAATTAAGGAGTGTCAGCTGCTTGCCTGAACCTCCCTCAGACTTGAATATGTGTTCAATTAAGGAGTGTCAGCTGCTTGCCTGAACCTCCCTCAGACTTGAATATGTGTTCAATTAAGGAGTGTCAGCTGCTTGCCTGAACCTCCCTCAGACTTGAATATGTGTTCAATTAAGGAGTGTCAGCTGCTTGCCTGAACCTCCCTCAGACTTGAATATGTGTTCAATTAAGGAGTGTCAGCTGCTTGCCTGAACCTCCCTCAGACTTGAATATGTGTTCAATTAAGGAGTGTCAGCTGCTTGCCTGAACCTCCCTCAGACTTGAATATGTGTTCAATTAAGGAGTGTCAGCTGCTTGCCTGAACCTCCCTCAGACTTGAATATGTGTTCAATTAAGGAGTGTCAGCTGCTTGCCTGAACCTCCCTCAGACTTGAATATGTGTTCAATTAAGGAGTGTCAGCTGCTTGCCTGAACCTCCCTCAGACTTGAATATGTGTTCAATTAAGGAGTGTCAGCTGCTTGCCTGAACCTCCCTCAGACTTGAATATGTGTTCAATTAAGGAGTGTCAGCTGCTTGCCTGAACCTCCCTCAGACTTGAATATGTGTTCAATTAAGGAGTGTCAGCTGCTTGCCTGAACCTCCCTCAGACTTGAATATGTGTTCAATTAAGGAGTGTCAGCTGCTTGCCTGAACCTCCCTCAGACTTGAATATGTGTTCAATTAAGGAGTGTCAGCTGCTTGCCTGAACCTCCCTCAGACTTGAATATGTGTTCAATTAAGGAGTGTCAGCTGCTTGCCTGAACCTCCCTCAGACTTGAATATGTGTTCAATTAAGGAGTGTCAGCTGCTTGCCTGAACCTCCCTCAGACTTGAATATGTGTTCAATTAAGGAGTGTCAGCTGCTTGCCTGAACCTCCCTCAGACTTGAATATGTGTTCAATTAAGGAGTGTCAGCTGCTTGCCTGAACCTCCCTCAGACTTGAATATGTGTTCAATTAAGGAGTGTCAGCTGCTTGCCTGAACCTCCCTCAGACTTGAATATGTGTTCAATTAAGGAGTGTCAGCTGCTTGCCTGAACCTCCCTCAGACTTGAATATGTGTTCAATTAAGGAGTGTCAGCTGCTTGCCTGAACCTCCCTCAGACTTGAATATGTGTTCAATTAAGGAGTGTCAGCTGCTTGCCTGAACCTCCCTCAGACTTGAATATGTGTTCAATTAAGGAGTGTCAGCTGCTTGCCTGAACCTCCCTCAGACTTGAATATGTGTTCAATTAAGGAGTGTCAGCTGCTTGCCTGAACCTCCCTCAGACTTGAATATGTGTTCAATTAAGGAGTGTCAGCTGCTTGCCTGAACCTCCCTCAGACTTGAATATGTGTTCAATTAAGGAGTGTCAGCTGCTTGCCTGAACCTCCCTCAGACTTGAATATGTGTTCAATTAAGGAGTGTCAGCTGCTTGCCTGAACCTCCCTCAGACTTGAATATGTGTTCAATTAAGGAGTGTCAGCTGCTTGCCTGAACCTCCCTCAGACTTGAATATGTGTTCAATTAAGGAGTGTCAGCTGCTTGCCTGAACCTCCCTCAGACTTGAATATGTGTTCAATTAAGGAGTGTCAGCTGCTTGCCTGAACCTCCCTCAGACTTGAATATGTGTTCAATTAAGGAGTGTCAGCTGCTTGCCTGAACCTCCCTCAGACTTGAATATGTGTTCAATTAAGGAGTGTCAGCTGCTTGCCTGAACCTCCCTCAGACTTGAATATGTGTTCAATTAAGGAGTGTCAGCTGCTTGCCTGAACCTCCCTCAGACTTGAATATGTGTTCAATTAAGGAGTGTCAGCTGCTTGCCTGAACCTCCCTCAGACTTGAATATGTGTTCAATTAAGGAGTGTCAGCTGCTTGCCTGAACCTCCCTCAGACTTGAATATGTGTTCAATTAAGGAGTGTCAGCTGCTTGCCTGAACCTCCCTCAGACTTGAATATGTGTTCAATTAAGGAGTGTCAGCTGCTTGCCTGAACCTCCCTCAGACTTGAATATGTGTTCAATTAAGGAGTGTCAGCTGCTTGCCTGAACCTCCCTCAGACTTGAATATGTGTTCAATTAAGGAGTGTCAGCTGCTTGCCTGAACCTCCCTCAGACTTGAATATGTGTTCAATTAAGGAGTGTCAGCTGCTTGCCTGAACCTCCCTCAGACTTGAATATGTGTTCAATTAAGGAGTGTCAGCTGCTTGCCTGAACCTCCCTCAGACTTGAATATGTGTTCAATTAAGGAGTGTCAGCTGCTTGCCTGAACCTCCCTCAGACTTGAATATGTGTTCAATTAAGGAGTGTCAGCTGCTTGCCTGAACCTCCCTCAGACTTGAATATGTGTTCAATTAAGGAGTGTCAGCTGCTTGCCTGAACCTCCCTCAGACTTGAATATGTGTTCAATTAAGGAGTGTCAGCTGCTTGCCTGAACCTCCCTCAGACTTGAATATGTGTTCAATTAAGGAGTGTCAGCTGCTTGCCTGAACCTCCCTCAGACTTGAATATGTGTTCAATTAAGGAGTGTCAGCTGCTTGCCTGAACCTCCCTCAGACTTGAATATGTGTTCAATTAAGGAGTGTCAGCTGCTTGCCTGAACCTCCCTCAGACTTGAATATGTGTTCAATTAAGGAGTGTCAGCTGCTTGCCTGAACCTCCCTCAGACTTGAATATGTGTTCAATTAAGGAGTGTCAGCTGCTTGCCTGAACCTCCCTCAGACTTGAATATGTGTTCAATTAAGGAGTGTCAGCTGCTTGCCTGAACCTCCCTCAGACTTGAATATGTGTTCAATTAAGGAGTGTCAGCTGCTTGCCTGAACCTCCCTCAGACTTGAATATGTGTTCAATTAAGGAGTGTCAGCTGCTTGCCTGAACCTCCCTCAGACTTGAATATGTGTTCAATTAAGGAGTGTCAGCTGCTTGCCTGAACCTCCCTCAGACTTGAATATGTGTTCAATTAAGGAGTGTCAGCTGCTTGCCTGAACCTCCCTCAGACTTGAATATGTGTTCAATTAAGGAGTGTCAGCTGCTTGCCTGAACCTCCCTCAGACTTGAATATGTGTTCAGTTAAGGAGTGTCAGCTGCTTGCCTGAACCTCCCTCAGACTTGAATATGTGTTCAGTTAAGGAGTGTCAGCTGCTTGCCTGAACCTCCCTCAGACTTGAATATGTGTTCAGTTAAGGAGTGTCAGCTGCTTGCCTGAACCTCCCTCAGACTTGAATATGTGTTCAATTAAGGAGTGTCAGCTGCTTGCCTGAACCTCCCTCAGACTTGAATATGTGTTCAATTAAGGAGTGTCAGCTGCTTGCCTGAACCTCCCTCAGACTTGAATATGTGTTCAGTTAAGGAGTGTCAGCTGCTTGCCTGAACCTCCCTCAGACTTGAATATGTGTTCAATTAAGGAGTGTCAGCTGCTTGCCTGAACCTCCCTCAGACTTGAATATGTGTTCAATTAAGGAGTGTCAGCTGCTTGCCTGAACCTCCCTCAGACTTGAATATGTGTTCAATTAAGGAGTGTCAGCTGCTTGCCTGAACCTCCCTCAGACTTGAATATGTGTTCAATTAAGGAGTGTCAGCTGCTTGCCTGAACCTCCCTCAGACTTGAATATGTGTTCAATTAAGGAGTGTCAGCTGCTTGCCTGAACCTCCCTCAGACTTGAGTATGTGTTCAATTAAGGAGTGTCAGCTGCTTGCCTGAACCTCCCTCAGACTTGAGTATGTGTTCAATTAAGGAGTGTCAGCTGCTTGCCTGAACCTCCCTCAGACTTGAGTATGTGTTCAATTAAGGAGTGTCAGCTGCTTGCCTGAACTCATATTTGACTTTGAGTGTAAGCAGCAGCATGTACAAGCTTCAAGGGGCTCAGTCCCTTAGCTCTGAGACAGTGAGATTTGAACACTTGGTGTGCTGTTCTCATAGTTGAACAGAGCTAAAATAACCAGCAGTTTAACAATCAAATGTTCATATTAGCTTGTCGAACACTCAAAAGAGCGAACGCTTTTTGAGCGACAGCTAATAGACGAAACCACAAAAACTCAAATGGCCAGAACAGTGATTTTTTCTCAGGGAAAAAAAAAATCTTTTTTCCCAAAAAAAAAAAAACAAATTGACTAAATAAAGTGGGGGGCTTTGCACCCCGACCCCCCCCCCACACTTCCTCTACATAAATACACCAACACCAAGATCGCACCACACTGGAGGAAACTGCAAAGTCCTGTCAATGGCCCAGTGATTTTTTTCCCCTGGGAAAAAATCGCTGTTCCGGCCATTCGACTTTTTGTGGTTTCATCTATTAGCTGTCGATCAAAGAGCAATCTCTCTTTTCAGTGTTCGATAGGCTAATAGGAACCCAATCATCAATGAGCTTAATTTAATTGCTGTCTGTGTTACCAGCAGCTCTAATATGCTTATACAACAGCTCAAGCTATACTTTCTAACAGTCTATTTCTATACCTATGGCATACACAGTAAGAGTTTATGATGAGGATTGCAGAGTTTTAAACAGCATGAGCAAGGGAAACTACCTACTTCCAGTAATACATTTCAGGCTGCTATTATGAACAATTTTGTGACTATGATTCCATCTGATTTCACCTGTACAAAACATCCCAACAGAAATTTGAGATCCACTATGATAAAGAGGGAAAGA